>NW_024420550.1:0-7168 GCF_014898765.1 Herpailurus yagouaroundi
TCACATTATATGCAGCCCCAATCACATTGCACCAGCATCCTTCTCCAAGCTGGAACAAGCAATCATAAAATGTGTATGGAAACACAAAAGACCCTGAATAGCCAAAGTAATACTGAAGAAGAAAACCAAAGTGAGAGGCACCACAAGGCCAGACTTTAGCCTCTACCACAAAGCTATAACCATCAAGACAGCATGGTATTGGCACAGAAACAAATACATACACTTAATGGCATAGTTTAGAGACTCCAGAATTGGACCCACATATGTATGGCCAAGTAATCTTTGACAAAGCAGGAAAGAATATCCAATGGAAAAAAGACAGTCACTTTAACAAATGGTGCTGAGAGAAGTGGACATCAACATAAAGAAGAATGAAACTAGACCAGTTTCTTACACCACTCACAAAAATAAACTCACAATGGTTGAAGGGCCTGAATGTGAGACAGGAAACCATCAAACCCTGGAGGAGAAATCAGGAAAAATCCTCTTTGACCTCAGCATCAGCAAGTTCTTAGCTGACACATCTCCAAAGGCAAGGGAATTAAAAGCAAAATGAACTATTGGGACATCATCAAAATAAAAATCTTCTCCACAATGAAGGACTCAATCAACAAAACTAAAAGGCAACTGACCGAATGGGAAAAGATGTGTGCAAAAGTCATACTGGATAATTGGCTAGTATCCTAAACCTGTAAAATGAACTCACCAACTCCACACCCGGAAAACAAAAAATCCAGTGAAGAAATGGGCAGAAGACTTGAACAGACACTGTTCTAAAAAAGACATCCAGATTGTCAAGAGACACATGAAAAAATGCTCAACAGCACTCCTCGTCAGGGAAATCCAAATCAAAACCGCACTGAGATACCACTTCATGCCAGTCAGAGTGGCTGCAATGAGCAAACTAGAAGACTAGATGCTGGTGAGGATGCGGAGAAACAGGAACCCTGTTGCACTGTTGGTGGGAATGCATCCTGGTGCAGCCGCTCTGGAAAACAGTGTGGACGTTCCTCAAATCATTAAAAATAGATCTACCCTAAGACCCAGCAATAGCACTGCTAGGAATTTACCCAAGGGGTACAGGAGTGCTGAGACAAAGGGGCGCATGTACCCCGATTTTTATAGCACTACTTTCAACAGCAGCCAATCTATGGAATGAGCCCAGCTGTCCATCAACTGACAAGTGGATAAAGAAGTTGTGGTTAATGTATACCATGGAATACTACTTGGCAATGAGAAAGAACGAAATCTGGCCATTTGGAGCAACGTGGATGGAACTGGGGGGTATTATGCTACGTGAAATAAGTCAGGCGGAGAGAGACAGATACCATATGTTTTCATCCATGTGTGGATCCTGAGAAACTTAGCAGAAGACCATGGGGGAGGTGATGCGGGGAAACAGTTATAGAGAGGGAGGGAGGCAAACCATAAGAGACTCTTAAATATCGACAACAGACTGAGGGTTGACGTGGGGTTGGGGAGAGGGGAAATTGGGTGACGGGCATTGAGGAAGGCACCTATTGGGATGAACACTGGGTGTTGCGTGGAAACCAATTTGAAAATAAATGACATTTAATGAAAAAGGAAATCTAGGGGTTGCTCTTACTGAATATGAGGATAGCTTTCCATTTTCAGCACTTTCTGAACATGAGGTAGTACTGGCGTAGCTGCCTAGATGAAAGTTTGGTTTCTGTGTTTAAGAAAAGGAGTTGAGGGGCGCCTGGGTGGCACAGTCGGTTAAGCGTCCGACATCAGCCAGGTCAGGATCTCGCGGTCAGTGAGTTCGAGCCCCGTGTCAGGCTTTGGGCTGATGGCTCAGAGCCTGGAGCCTCTTTCCGATTCTGTGTCTCCCTCTCTCTCTGCCCCTCCCCCGTTCATGCTCTGTCTCTCTCTGTCCCAAATAAATAAACGTTGAAAAAAAATTAAAAAAAAAAAGAAAAGGAGTTGAGTAAAGACAGAGGCCTCTCACCTGTATCACGATGACCTTGGCAACTGTCTCTTCTGATTGTTACCATGACTTATCCCTTTTATTGATTCACATAGTTTGGTGTCATCCTTTCATGAGGAAGTGGATTTCAATTGATCATGGTAGGTGGTCCTTGTAATATTTTGTGAATCATTTGTGTATGTGGTGATGATGGATGGACCATGCTGGTTGCTTTCAAAAGCACTTACACGGACAGTGTAACACGTTTTCTACCCTTGGAATCCCATACGGTCTTTTACTACCTTGTGTATGACTTACCTGAAATATCATGAATTGGTAGGTACCGAATAGGTTTTAGTGGCACTGAATGCCCTCATGGCCACTCACGCAGAATTCGTTGACACATTGCTCTTAAGCACACAATGACTCGGTCTTCCGTAACCTGGGTGAAAGTGAGCATGCATCCTAACTAGGCAAACTGTTTGCTGCTGCTGTGAAGAACAGCTTCCTGAACTGTGAGCAATACCCACACACATATGGAACCCTAAGCAAGGCACAGTATATCTGTATTCTTTGAAAGAGTGAAGTAGTTACTTCAATTTGGCTTCCAGTGTGTTGCATGACAAGGCATTTAATTCGCTAAAACCCTCTTACAGTCATGTTTGATTGCAAGTTGTGTGTACTCTCCACCGCGAAGTGTCATCTCATGTTGGATGGAATTAATGGAGGCTGAGGCACCAGTGCATTCACGTCGAGGACAACCCTCTTGAACTCATCAAGAAATATGGGCCTTCTCAGGTAGGATTATGTGCAGGTGTTTCTCAAGGGCATAAACTTAAACACAGCCCAACCTAAGGCAGCTTTGGGCAGCCTGCAGTGATAGGATACGCAGACACTGTGACCTCACAAAGCGCCTGGTCTCCTAGCAACTGTGGTGTAACTCTCAACAGCCTGCTGCCTGATTTGGCTTCTGGTAGGAAATTCATCAGGGCCTGGCGGCGTCGGCGAGACCTGGCAAGCGCGGGCGGCCCCTAGCGGCCTCACCTCCTGAGCCGCATGAAGAGGCGGAGGCGCAGGCCCCGGGAGGCCCTGGCCCCGTCCACCTGAGGAGGAGCCTCTAGCGCTGCAGTAAGGGCCACGCTGGAGGCGCCTGAGGAGAAGGTGGTGTACACGCGGTGGCAACCATCGCCACTGTCGCTGGCCAACAGCAGCAAGGCGCTGATCGACGCTTTCAAGCTATTCGTGCCCGGCAGCACGGAGTTCATGAGCTCAGACGCGGAGCTCTGGAGCTACCTCTGCAGCCTCAAGCACCAGTCTACCCCCGCATCCTGTCCAGCAAGGACGTCTATGGCTACTCCTCCCTCCTGGCCCAGGTTCCGGACCCCCGGCACCAGCCCCCTGAGGCCCGCATCCAGACGCGCCGGCGAGCTGCCAGGAGGAAGCGCCACGGAGCCCAGAAGGTCGCAGCCGGCCAGAGGAAGGTGCCGCCCCCGCCGCCGCTGTCCCGCGAGGACAACAGCCCCCGCAAGCCACGGCCCCCGGGCCCAGCTCCGGGGGCCGCACCCTGGAGGAGAGTGGGAGGGCAGCCATCCCAACGCTGACCACCTCGCCCAGCATCCGCGTAGTCGGCGACGTGTGGGTCGAGAGCAGCGTGGCAGAAGCGCGGCGCCAAGCGCGCCAAGTCCTGGGAGTGAACCTGGAACCCGTGGTGAGACTCCGCTGCGTCCCAATGCCTGGGCGTGAGATGCGGGCCACAGCCGCGCGACCTCCCAGCCCCAGGACCGGTTGTGCCTGGAGGGATGAACCAGGGAGAGCCGGGCCCGCATCCCCTAGTGCACTTTACCAGCGAAGAAGCACCAGACGGTCCCGGCCCGCGCCTCCGGGGCTCCGGGGAAGCTGTGCCCTCTGCTGCCTCCCAGCACGGGGTCTGCGGAGAGAGGCGACCCCTGGACCGCAAGGGAGGTCCCCTTTCTTCCTAACCCCAGATTGAGAGGTCTCCAGGACTGTAGGGGCAGATCCATGATCTCTCTTGTTCCCTCATTGCTCTGAAGTCGTCCGAAGAAGCCATTCCACCCCCACCATCTCCAAAGGATTTTGGTTCCATGCTTGTGTAATAGAGCTAGAGTTTCTTTCCCATTCACCCACCTCCGGGCTCCTCCCGCAGATTTCTTTCTTTCTTTGTGTGTATGTGTATGTGTATATATCTTCTAGGATGATTTAAAGTACATATTCTTTAAATGTTTAGATGAGACAGTAGAGAAAAAAGGGTGTGACTTAGGGGTCTGCACCCAGATTAAAATAAGATTACTGAATATAGTATTCATTCAAAAGGACATATATTATTTTTTTCATGTTTGTTTATTTTTGAGAGAGAGACACCGTGTGAGCAGGGGAGGGCCAGATAGGGAGCCACAGGATCCAAGCAGGCTCCAGGCTCTGAGCTGTCAGCACAGAACCTGATGCGGGGCTCGATCTCACAAACCATGGGATCATGACCTGAGCCAAAGTTGGACACTTAAGTGACTAGCCACCCAGGCACGCAAAAAAGAACATATATTATTAAATGTATTCTGAGCACAGGTTGATGAAATGCAGTTCAATATACTTGTGGAATCAGCACTCATTAAAAAAGGTACCAGGACCCCAAGGGACCACCTGTGCCTCTTTCAGTCACGGTCTATCTCTCCTTTGGGACGGCAATTTTTCGGACTTCTTACAGAATATACAACCTTTGCTTGTTTTTGGACTATATAGAAATGGAATATTGTGTGCTACACCTACCTTCTTTCACTCAAACTTATGTTAGTGATATTTGTTATTCATCGTAGTGCCTGCGTAGTGCCTGTGAGCTCTGAATACTTGATAGCCTTGCCAACACTTGCTAATATGATCTTTTTCATGTTATCTATACTGGCAAGTGTAGAGATTGTTTTTTTATTTGAGAAATATCAATCCAAGTATTGTATACATATAGTTAAAAAAAAAACCACAACATCCAAATTGCAGATCAGGGTTTGCAATAAAAAATCAAAAGCTTGGTTTCCCCCATGAACACCTCTTCCCCAGAGGCAACACTTTCTTTCCTTTTTTCTTTTTTTTTTAATCAGGGTTTTTTTAAACAGACCATTTTTTAGGACAATTTTAGATTTAGAGACAAATTGCACAAAAAATAGAGGTTCCTCACCCCCAGTAGTTTCTATAGTACCTTGCACTAATGTGGATACATTAATTATAAGTGGTGGATGAGCCATTCTTGACTGACACTTTATCATTAGACACATTATCATTTACTAACAGTTAGGGTTCATTTTGTGTTATATAGATTCATAACTTTTGAGAAATGTATAAAGGTATGTATCTACTATTGCAGTATCATACAGGATAGTTACACCACCCTAAAGTGCCCTGTGCTCCGCCTATTACCACTTCCTCTCTCCCCCTACACCCTAATAGCCACTGGTCTTTTTACAGTCTCTGAAGGTGTGTTGTTGTTGTTGTTGTTGTTGTTGTTGTTGTCCTCGTCCTTGTCCTTGTTTTGTTTTCTTTTGTTTTCTTTTGTTTTGTTTTTCCAGAACGTTATCATAGTTGGAAACGTAAAGCAAATGGCTTTTTCGTATTGGATCCCTTCACTTAGTAATCCACACTTAAGTTTCCTCCAAGACTTTCTCCCTCTTTCCTTCCCTCCTCTTCTGTCTCTCTGCCTCCCTTTCATTGAGGGAGTTTATTTTCTAAAACAGCTTTTAAAAAGCTGGTTTACAGAAAAATACTGGAATGTGCAGAGTTCCCCTGTTCTCCCTCCTACCCCCCAAAACATAGTTTTCCCTACTGTAAACTTCTTGTGTCAGTGTAGTGCATTTGTTACAACGGATGAGCCCATATGAAAACTATTATTAACTGAAGACCGAAGTTTACCTTAGCATTCACTGTGGTGTGCAGTTTGGTGAGTTTTGACAAACGCACAATGCCATGATTCAAAGCATTTCACTGTCTTACAAGATGTTTCACTGCCGTAAATATTCCCTGTGCTTCATCTATTATTCATCTCTCCCTTTCCCCCTGAGTTCCTGGCAACCACAGGTCTCTTTACCGTCTCCATTATTTGAGGCAACACTTTTAACTGTTCCAGGTTTATATTCTTTAGTTGGGAATCTTCATGAAGATAAGTAGTATAGTATACTGCTGCTTATTGATTTGTCAGTTTTAAGCACTGTCTACTGACCTCCTATGTGAAGTTGACATATAGATCGCTTAAGCCACCTGTCTTCTCTCTCCTCACCTTCCGATATATTCCCGAACTTCTATCTGTATACTGTTTCAGTCAGGTCCAGCCAGCCGGTGGGTCACTATAGGTATTTAAACAGTTACACACGTGATGGGAAATCCCAGAAGCCAAACAAAGGATGGCGAAGTAATCAGGAATTCGTATCATCAGAAAGCTGTTTCCACCCCCAGAGCTTGAGAAAGTCAGAACCATATATAGCAGGAACTGAGAACATGGGAGAAGAGGCTCTTGGAATGAAGCTAGAATTTGGAGGAGATAAAATCACTGGTAGGAAGTGGAGCAGGAGAGAGGAAAACCTCTGGGCTTATACCTTCCTCCCTTTATCCCATCAAACACCCACTGGTCAAACCCCTCTGGAAGCCAGTTGGCAAGGAACCAGGAAACACAGTCTGTAGGAGAAGTGCAGGAACTTGATCTGAGGGCAAAAAGACATAACGGATGAAGTTACATATAGGTCCTAATTAGGGTTCTCCAGAGACTCAGTATCAATGGGAATTGGTTCACAGGATTACAGAGGCTGAGAAGGGCACACCCAGGAAATCCAGTAGTTTAGTTCCAGGCAGACTCCCAAAGCCTAAGAATCAGGAGAGCTGATGATGTATGTTCCATTCCAAGTCTGAGCCTGAAGTCAGGAGACCAATATCGCAGCTTGAAGACAGTCACATAGACACAGTGGATTCTCTCTTACTCCGCCTTTTGTTCTATTCAGGTCTTCAATCGATTAGTTGAGGCCACCCTGTGGTTGGGAGGCAATGTGTCTTGCTTAGTCTACTGATATACAGATCTTATTTGTACTAAGAAATGTCCTCACAGACTCACTAGAAATAATGTTTAGCTATACATCTGGGTATCTTGTGGCTTAGCCCAGTTAAAACGTGGAATTAACCATCACACGATACATTTTTATGTTTATATGTATGTATGTATGTATGTATGTATGTATGTATGTATGTATGTAT
>NW_024420550.1:7178-7770 GCF_014898765.1 Herpailurus yagouaroundi
GAGAGAGAGACAGAGAGTATGCTCAAGCAGGATAGGGGCAGAGAGAGAGAATTCTGAGCTGTCAGTGCAGAACCTAATGCTCATCTTAGTCTTATGAACTGTGAGATCATCTGAGCCAAAATCAAATGTTGGATTATGACCTCACCGAGCCACTCAGGTACCCCACAAGATGTAATTTAAAATAGAGACCTAGTTCCCTTACCTGTACTATCATTTTTCATTCCTTACAGTGTAAGATGAAGGTCTTCCTTAACCTTGCTGCACTTTTTCTCCGTCTCCCATCAGCTTTGGGCTTATGTTTGTCATTGTTGTTAACACTGCTGTTATGCTCTGCAATCAAGTCTCTTTAGAGGGTTGAAGGTTGATTCTAAAACTTGAAAACTAATAAATGGTTTAAATTATTGGGATTCTTAAATAATATGCAAACATTAGAATTACTACTCTTTTCCTGGAGTCCTTGGACCTGCTGAATGAGGACATCTCTAGCATCAAGGTGAAATGGATCCTTTCTCTTTGTATTCCATCAGTGCTTTAAACCATGCCATGTTTCACTTGGCTCATTCAGACTAAGGCCGTCTTATGGATATTATCT
>NW_024420551.1:0-1269 GCF_014898765.1 Herpailurus yagouaroundi
ATGTTGATATTGATATTATTGGATTTACATCTATTTTGCTTTTATTTTCTATATGTGTCATGTTTTCTTAATTCTTCTCCTTCTTCTTTACTATTTTCTTTTGCATTGAATAAATATTTTTATTAATTTTTTTTATGTTTATTCATTTTTGAAAGACAGAGAGAGACCAGAGCACAAGCAGGGGTAGGGCAGAGAGAGAGGGAGGACACAGAATCTCAAGCAGGCTCCAGGCTCTGAGCTGTCAACACAGAGCCCGACATGGGGCTTGAACTCACAGGCCATGAGATCATGACCTGAGCTGAAGTCAGATGCTTAACTGACTGAGCCACCCAGGCACCCCTTGAATAAATATTTTTAATGTAGTCCTTTACCTTCTTTAAGGATTTTTTTGTTATCTTTTTGAATTATTTCCTTAGTAGTTCCAGTTCTTACTGTGTATCTTATGGACATCAGCTTCAGATTTATATTAACTTGATTCTAGTGAGAAATGGAAACAGTACTTTTATATAGTTCTATTCCCTTTCCCTCTATTTTGTGATATTATCGTTACACGTATTATGTTTATAATTATTATAGTACACTGTTACAATTATTACCTTAGTCTTTTTAATTATTTTTTTTAAACTTACACCAAGGGAAGAATTTATTTTTAAAAAGTTCTTATTTAAATTCCAGTTAGTTAACATACAGTGTAATATTAGCTTTAAGTATACAGTATAGTGATTCAACCCTTCTATATAATGCCTGGTGCTTATCACACATGCACTCCTTAGTCCCCATCAACCATTTAACCCAACCCCCCACCCACAACTTCTCTGGTAACTATCAGTTTGTTTTCTACAATTGAGAGTCTATTTCTTGGTTTGCCCCTCTCTCTTCTTTCCCCTTTTCTTGTTTGTTTTGTTTCTTAAATTTCACACATTGGTGAAATCATGTGGTATTTGTCACTCTTTGACTTATTTTGCTTAATATTATACTCTCTAGTTCCATCCATGTCATTGCAAATAACAGGATTTCTTTCCTTTTTGTGGCTGAATTATATGCCACTGTATATATACAACATCTTCGTAATCCAATCATCAAACATTGGGCACTTTGGCTGTTTCCATAATCTGGCCATTGTAAATAATGCTGCTATAAACCTAGGGCTGCATGTATCCTTTTGAATAAGTGTTGTTGTATCTTTTGGGTAAATATCTAATAGTGAGATTACTGTGGATTGTAGGGTAGTTCTATTTTTAACCTCTTTCTTTCTTTCTTTCTTTCTTT
>NW_024420551.1:1279-3338 GCF_014898765.1 Herpailurus yagouaroundi
TCTTCTTCTTCTTCTTTTGAGGAACCTCCACATTGTCTTCCACAGTAGCTGTACCAGTTTGCGTTTCCACCAACAGTGCAGGAGGGTTCCTTTTTTTCTACATCCTTGCCAGCACTTATCCCTGGTGTTTTTGAGTTTAGCTATTCTGACAGGTGTGAGGTGATATTGTAGTTTTGATTTGGATTTTCCTGAAGATAAGTGATGTTGAGCATCTTTTCATGTGTCTGGTCATTGGTATGTCTTTTTTGGAGAAATGTCTGTTCATATCTTCTGCCCATTTTTTAACTGGATTATTTGTTTTGGGTATTGATTTTTATAATTTCTTTACATATTTTGGATACTAACCTTTTATGAATATGTCATTTGCAAATATATTTTCCCATTCCTTAAGTTGCCCTTTAGTTTTGATTGTTTCCTTTGCTCTGCAGAAGCTTTCATTTTGATGTAGTCCCAACAATTTATTTTTGCTTTAATGTGCCTTGCCTCAGGAGATATATCTAGAAAAATGTTACTATGGCCAATGTAAGAGACATTACTGCCTGTGCTTTCTTCTAGGAATTTTATGGTTTCAGGTTTCACACATTTAGGTCTTTAATCCACTTTGAGTTTATTTTTGTGTATGGTGTAAGAAAGTGGTCCATTCTTTTGTGTATAGCTGACCAGTTTTCCCAACACTATTTTTTGAAGAGACTTTTTCCCATTGGATATTCTTTTCTGCTTCACTGAAGATTAATTGATCATATAATTGTGGGTTTATTTCTGGGTTTTCTACTCTATTCCATTGATTGATCTATTTTTGTGCCAGTGCCATACTGTTTTGATTACTACAGCTTTGTAATGTAACATGAAGTCTGGAAATGTGATATTTCCAGCTCTGCTTTTCTTTTTCAAGGTTGCTTTGGCTATTTGAGGTCTTTTGTGGTTCCATACAAATTTTAGGATTGTTTGTTCTAGTTCTCTGAAAACTTCTGTTGGTATTTTGATAGGGATTGCATTAAATTTGAGAATGCTTTGTGTAGTATAGACATTTTGACAGTATTTGTTCTTCCAATCCATGAGCATGGAGTGTCTTTCTATCTCTTTGTGTCGTCTTGAATTTCTGTCATCAATGTTTTAGAGTTTTCAGAGTACAGGTCTTGCACCTCTTTGATTAGGTTAATTCCTATGTATCATATTTTTGGTACAATTGTAAATGGGACTGTTTTCTTAATTTTTCTCTCTGCTGCTTCATTATTAGTGTTTAAAGTGCAACACATTCTGCACATTGATTTTGTATCATGCAACTGTGCTGAATTCATTTATCAGTTCTAATAATTTTTTTTTTAATTATTTTTTCAACGTTTATTTATTTTTGGGACAGAGAGAGACAGAGCATGAACGGGGGAGGGGCAGAGAGAGAGGGAGACACAGAATTGGAAACAGGCTCCAGGCTCTGAGCCATCAGCCCAGAGCGTGACGCGGGGCTCGAACTCACGGACCGCGAGATCGTGACCTGGCTGAAGTCGGACGCTTAACCGACTGCGCCACCCAGGCACCCCCTAATAATTTTTTGGTTGCTTTCTTTTTTGTTTTCTTTTTTTTTTTTAACGTTTATTTATTTTTGAGACAGAGAGAGACAGAGCATGAACGGAGGAGGGTCAGAGAGAGGGAGACACAGAATCTGAAACAGGCTCCAGGCTCTGAGCTGTTAGCACAGAGCCTGTCGTGGGGCTCGAACTCACAAACTGCGAGATCATGACCTGAGCCGAAGTCGGCCGCTTAACCAAGCCACCCAGGCTCCCCGGTGGCTTTCTATATATAGGATTTCTACCTATAGGATTATGTCATCTGCAAATAGTTAAAGTTTTACTTCTTCCTTATCAATTTGGATGCCTTTTCTTTTTGTTGTCTGATTTCTGTGGATAGGACTTGCATTACTACTTTGAATAAAAGTTGTGAGAGTTGATATCCTTGTCTTGTTCCCGATCTTAGCTGAGTATGATGTTACCTGTGGGTTTTCCATATATGGCATTTATTTATCATGTGGATGTATTTTCCCTCTTTGTTGAGGGCTTTTATT
>NW_024420552.1:0-139077 GCF_014898765.1 Herpailurus yagouaroundi
CAGACTGAACATCACATCTCATTCTTCTCTTTCAACTCCTGTTTCTTGGGCCCAGAGTCCACACTCTTCTCTCCTGTGTAACTAGAAGGGAGAGTCAGAGGAACAGGCATGATGTGCAATAGAGAGTAAAGTTAGACAAAAGGACAGCACATGAAATTCAGGGGAAAGGAGTGACCATGTGCTTGCCTGTCGCCACTCAGGTCACGGGAAGCTGTGCAATGACACTATGCCTCCTCTCCAGCTCCATCCCAAAGATCCCTCCTGCTCACAGCAGTGACACTAAATCGCTGGATTTGTGGAAGTGTGAGCTCATCACTGCTTGCTGTCCCATATCCAAGTATTCTGTCTGGTAGTCATGCTATGATGTTCATGTCAGAGGCAGCACACTGACAGAATGGAGAAAGCAAAGCTGAAACAGGCAGCTAACATTTTGAGGGCTTTCTAGATGCCGTATAATGTAGGTTGCTCTTTTCAGACTTCTGCCAGGATACTGGCTTTAACTTCAACTGCAATATCAACAGTTGGAGAACAATGATTCTCCAGCTGACTGCCTTCAGACTCCAACTGTAACTCTTTGCTGAGTCTTCAGCCTGCCTGCCCATTCCCCTTCAGATTCTGCCAGGTCTGCAATCTTAGAGTCACTTTTGTAAAATAAATCGCCACCAATATAACAACATCCTATTGATTCTGTTCCTCTGAAGAACCCTGACCTCAAGTTTCTATGGGAAGTGCCATACCCAGCCAGGTCCCCACACCAGAACTGCCTCCTCCCAGTGATCCAAACCCTGGCCTTTTGCCAAAAGCAAAACACATTTGCACTTCAAGACACCACATGAGAAAGAACTGTAATTAAACTCTGTAGAGGAGGACCAGGGAAATGGATGGAACTCTGCCAAGGTTGATGGAACAAAGAATGTCTC
The DNA here is from genome assembly GCF_014898765.1 of Herpailurus yagouaroundi. Classification (NCBI taxonomy): domain Eukaryota; kingdom Metazoa; phylum Chordata; class Mammalia; order Carnivora; family Felidae; genus Herpailurus; species Herpailurus yagouaroundi. Next base: position 921 of record NW_024420552.1, read on the forward strand.
TGTCTTCGGGGATTTCATTTGCATTGTAGAGACATTACGGGCACATTATCAGTACATGGAACCCCAGGGAGATAGCATAGGGTTCTTAGAGAGGCGCTAGGCCTTGGAGGGTGAACATGTAAAATCAAGGCCATGTTAGGCTGTCAGCCATTTGTGGCAGAACACTAAAAACTGCTTATAAGTGTGTGATTGAATGATTTAGATAAACAAAAATGTCATTTAAGAAGTCTCAGAGCTGTTTTAGGGAGGCAGGGCTAAAATATTATATTTTCTACTTTTTAATTTACTTTGCGTATATTTTGTGTGTTATTATTTTTTTGCTTTTGCCATGTAATTTTTTTTGAATGTTTATTTTTGAGAGAGAGAGAGAGGGAGGGGCAGAGAGAGAGGGATATGGAAGATCTGAAGTGGGCTCCGTGCTGACAGCAGAGAGCCCAAAACAGGCCTCGAACTCACCAACCATGAGATCATGACCTGAAGTGACGTCAGACACTTAACTGACTGAACCAACCAGGCACCCCATTGCCACGTAATTTTTGAATGAAATTAAATGCATCACTCTTTCCCTAATTGCTTCTAGAGTTTTACCCATGGCTGAAAAATTATCCTGCATTACCAGGTTATAAGAAGAATTTCACTGGATGTACTTCTGTGGACAGGGCAGAGACAAAAAAGGGATGGAACATATTGGGGTGTCAGGCATAAGAGAAACAGTTGGAGAGGTGACCATCTTGTGAGAAATCTGTGAAAACCATGTGACTAAGTCAGGAGAATTAAATGTTGAGATCAGGATCCTGGTCTTGCACTTGTCTTTGAGAACTCTATGTGGGTCTGGGCTCCGACAACTGGGACACGAGGATTTAAATGAAGCAGACACTCATGTCACCTTAGATGGACCCCTCATAGAATTAAATAAGAGGGACCACCTTCCGGGGGATAAGATAAACAAAAAATCTACACCAAAATCGACCACACAACCTGGCTGCAGACTAAAGAGAAAAGTAAAACATCTAGTCTACACAAAAGGTACAAGAACCAAGACTGAAACCGCATAAGTGTTACTCATTCTTCATTATCCGGGAGTGAGGTCTCCTCCAGAGAAGGTCATAGCCTCGTTGAGCTCCTCAAGAGGATGGAGGTGTGGGTACAAGAACCAAGACTGAAACCGCATAAGTGTTACTCATTCTTCATTATCTGGGAGTGAGGTCTCCTCCAGAGAAGGTCATAGCCTCGTTGAGCTCCTCAAGAGGATGGAGGTGTGGGTAACAAGTTGCCTCAGTTTCCCAAGGTAGAACCTCTTCCTGATCGACCACATTATTTCCTGGTTTCCATTATTTGCCAGGTTTGCAAGACTCAGGATGAAGCTTGGGCTAAACTTTCTTGGAAGGGAGTCCATTTGAGGTCATATTTCACCACCCTATGGGGTGGGCACTAACATCGGTTTTACTGCCTGTGGACATTTCCAGATATCCAGTCTAGATATCAAGACAGGAAAGATGTGGATACAGATGTGAATTTGGACTGTGCTTGGCTCATAGTAGGTATCTAATTCACATTTAATAAACATGTGATGTAGATATAGGTAGGTATAAAAAGGATGTGAAACTATGTAATATGTGCTATCATTCTTTTATACACATATGAAATTTCAAAAAGAGTGCTGGGATCACACTACAGTTATTGTTTCATAATCTAGCTTGAAGAAAAGCTTTTTGTGTATCTTAAGATTCTGTCTTTTCATGGGAAAAAATATCCTGTAGAAAATGAAAATGATGCCCCTATATAGATATGTCTGTCTGTGTATTGGGTCATCTGTAAAAATCTGTGAAATATCTCGCAGAGCCACTGTAGGGAGAAATGAACAAATAAATCAATAGTATCTTATGCACAATACTGTAATACTTTAACACATATAAAACAAGATATCAAATTCTTCATTATGTAGGACAAATACTTACATATTTATCAACCCATATATATGCAAGATATTATCTCTTAAGTTATGTGTTAAATAAAAACATATAAAATGTGATATTAAAAATATTCATGATTATTATTGTCCTACTAGCCTTCCTATTCTTGCAGTTAAATATGTATGTAGGAAACAAAAACAACTCATTTCTAGGTTTTGATATTTATCATCATCTAAGCACAAAATTTTGCTTTACAGCAGGAGAAAACAGGAAGTTTTTTATTGTCCCTTTTTGGGGGAATCATTAGCTCCAATATGTTATGTTCAATTTTGAAATATTTACAAAAATGCTAAATCTGAAGATAATTCCGTATGTTTTTCTATATCATTACATGTAAAATTAATAATTTGGTGATTTACAAAGAACTGGTAGTCTGAATGATTTTCAAACACGAATTTTCTTCTGCAAGATAGTAGATATTAAATATTCAAGAAAGTGTTTCCCCAGGGGCGCCTGGGTGGCTCAGTTGGTTAAGCGTCCAACTTCACCTCAGGTTATGATCTCACGGTTTGTGGGATCAAGCCCTGCATCAGGCTCTGTGCTGACAGCTCAGAGCCTGGAGCCTGCCTCAGATTTTGTGTCTCCCTCTCTCTGCCCCTCCCCTTCTCACGCTCTGTCTCTCCCTCTCTCAAAAGTAAAATAAACATTAAAAAAGGAAAGTGTTTCCCAAGTGTTCATAAATAATGTTTCATATATTCATGTCAAATAAAAGATACTTTAGATACCTTAATATAAATAAATACATAAATAAATAAATACATAAATAACTGAATGAATAAATGAAGCCAGAAGAAAATAAAATGCGACTGTATGATTACTTCTACATAAAATTATAGGGAATCAAAACTAACCTATTTACACAAAGATCACCGGTTTGCTGGGGACAGGACATGAAGAGGGAGTGGGTGGTGGGTAGTACAGAACTGAAAATGTGATGTCATAAGAATATAATCATAATGATCTTTAAGAACACCTGGTAATTATCATGGACGCTGCTGGGTATCATGATAACAGGGCAAATGCACAGTAAGTTATTATTTTATAAAATTCTAAATTCTTGAAATTGACATTTTTAACTAACACTTAGATGATGTCAGGCTTTCCTAATATTTTTCTTTATAGAATGGATAAAACCATGTTTACCAGTAAAGAATCCATTTCATGATCTCAAATTGCTAGCAATCCTTTTAACTAACTGCATATTTCACATCCTTCTGAGAGAACATAGGACTCGTTATTTACGGTCGGAAAAATATATGCATATTAATTGCAAGTGCATGTTAAAGATCAAGTTGTTGTCAGGCCGAACAACTGTTGCTTTCAGACAAAGAAGGACTTCTTTAATATGGGCCTCATGGGCTACATAGAGCATGTAGCTTCTGAAGAAATAAAATTTCACGTCCTAAAACCTCTTCTTGCATGATTAAACCAAAACAACTTCTCTACTTTTAGGCTAGTTTGTGAACCTCAAGGACCTATTTCACAACATGCTATTGTTAGATCTCTGACCTCACTTGAGCCAGGCATCATATCTCACAGGGACGTGAACTGTCAGGAACTCCTGAGGACTGCTGCCTTTGAATCTGGAGTAGAAGCTACAGCAGACCTCAAGACACAGGTCCTCAGAATCTGACTCCTTCCAACACCGGATAGGAGGTTGGCCACATCCATGAGGACCTGTACAGGGAGAGAGACCTAGATATCAGTATCATGTATGGAGTAATGATGTGCTTGGCACCATGCAAAGTACTAGGTTACAGATAATGACATTCATATAATTGTTGGAAAAAAAAAAAACAACAACAGTATATTTCAATGGGTTTCACAATAGGGCCTTTTTATATTTTCCTCATGTATCCCCTAAGAACAAAGTTGAAAAGGAATAAGAAGTGGACTGGATTCATAAGGCATTCATGACCCCATAGCAACCATGGGTCCATGGGCTTGCTCATGTGTATCACTCAACTTTCTCAAAGGTCCTGTGGGTGAAGCATTCTCATCCCCATTTTATAGAGGGAAAATCTGGGGCTCAGAAAGAGTCGTTACCTATCTTGCTTTCTGCGCCCCTGCCTTTAGAAGAAAGCAGCTCCAGGACACTCCTGGAGCAGGACCCACACTTACTGGGGCAGGACAGGACCCTCAACGGCTTTACCTAGGGGAAAGCTGGAGCACTGCATCTCCAAACAAGAAAGAGGCAACTTTGATCTGAGATCCCTTTGCATCCTCACACTCCAGGGTGGTGCAGCCCCTGAATCCTGGGGACTCACTCTACCAACTGAATCCCAAAGACCTGAAAGTGAGGTCTGCTCTCCTCTCCAGGCAGCTTTGTCTCTATTAAAATGTCCTCAGGGTCTTCACAATGAAGTCACCTTTCTCTGGCAAAAGACACTCTCAAGACCCTCCTTCACAATGGAACTGCCTCTGTTCTTTCACCATCAGTTGTAGAGTCCTGGGAAACTGCATCCTTTCAGCTACCCAAAACTAAGGTTTCAGACAGCTGGGTCAAGACCTCTCTCTTCCCCTGGGATAGTGATAATGTATGACTTTAAAGCACATGTTTGACACCTTGTGTATCCATCTATCCATCCTCTCATCTGTTTAACAGGCATTAAGATCAAACTCTACATCATCCCTCTGGTTAAGTTTTAGGCTTTTCCAGAATGGAAACAAAGAAGTAATGTGTGAAAAGGGTAGTGTGGTAATTCAGATGTTAAATCTAATAAGAGATGGTCATTCCTATTAAGATTTCAGCCTGTTCATTCAAGTCTCCTATAATTCATAACTTATAAATATGGTTTAATGCCCTGGGCCCCTCTCCACATCTCTAGTTACTCACATTTTTTTTTTTTTACATATACACGCAACAATATTCTTTGAAGAATTTTCCATACTTAATTCACATTGCCTGCACATTCCATCTAATTTAGTCTCCATCCCACATCTAATGGGTGCTATTCTCCCATGCTTCCACAGAAATTACACTTGGCCAATTCTACAACTCAGTCTGTGAACATGTATAGATCAGGAAGATTTAAATGGTAGTTCAAATTAAGACAAACATGTGTTTCACCCAGAGGAAAAATTTCTGTCTCCCAGGACAGAATAAATTGCCTGGGTATACACAAGGACTTCATTGCAGTGAGATCAGTTATGTACAGGCTAGAGTTTAGTTAGTTTCAATAGAGTCAGAGTCAGATAACTGAAAGGCTATGCTTTAGACACTGGCCTCTCAAATGAAGCACACATTTTCTCCAACATAGCTCGACTTTTCCTTCATTAAAAAGGATTTTACAAATGTGTTTTGTGCATGTTAGCAATAATATTTCCTGTTCACTTCAATAACCGCTTTCAGAACTGATTTCATTTCTTTCTAAAGAAAGCTAGGTATGGAATAAAATTATGTGAAATTATAATGTTGTTACAAACTCTGTTGTTGATAAATATATTTTCTAAAAGCATTGTCTAATATGTCATGTTTAGATCACACACTGGTGATGGTATGTAATGTAGAGTTAGGGAACTCTTGCAGTTAGTGTTAAATTGTACTGATTTCTGTAGCATACAAATCATGCTAGATTTTCTTTTGCAATCTTTCTATTAAAAAAAAAAACAAAATAAGTATACCTGAACCTATACTGATGTAAATAAATGTATCAATTAATAAAAACATGGATCACAGAAAACAAACTGTCTTTATCAAATAATTCCAAATAATATATGTAGATACCTTTTCTCCATGTGCTGAATCTTAATTCTGCCTCTCACTCCTGAGGACAAGGTAGACTTAGTGACTCATTTCTTGAGTCGGTGAATGGAAAATAGTTACTGTACACTGGGGAAAATAGACAAAAACAGCCTTCACTCTGAGATGAGGGCCAACATCTCCAGTGACCTAGTGATGTCAAGTGGGTGTCATGTCTTCGTACATGTGCGGTGATGAGAAGGGCACTGGAACTCTGTGGTTTTCTTTCTCAAAACCCATAACCACAATGTAATCAGGAGAAAAAAATAACAGACTATCCCTGCACTCTTCAACACTCTCAGGGTCATAATAATAGTCTGGCAGCTCTGCAAGTGCTTCAACAGAGAGTTACCATAGGACCCTGCAATTCCAGTCCTTGGTTCACAGGCAGGAGAGATGACAACATATGTCTACATAAAAACTTGAACATGAATATATGTAGCATCATCAATTGTAATAGCAAAAGTGGAAGCAATCCACATGTCAACCAATTAATGCATGAGTGAAGAAATGATGTATATTATTGGGCAAACAAAGGAACAAAGTACTGATATATGCTACAACATCAATGACCCTTGGAAACATTACCAAGTGAAAAAGGCCAAATGTGCAAAAAACACTGTATGATTCCATTTATACAAAATATGCAGAGAAAGACCATCAATATAGCTGTGTCCAAGGAATTCCCCCTTTTCCATCCTGACTTCCAGAAAGCTCTGTCTTGTGGGTTTAAGTCATAGCCTCTTACTCTCAATTTCTTGCCCCACCATGTCCAAGCTGCAGTTCATACTTTCGTCGGAAGGTGACAACAATACACCACCATCATCAAATTGGGTATGATGTACACACCATTATTTATATTAGCAAAATAAGAAAGAACCCAAATATTCACCATTAATGAATCAAAAAAATAATGACATATTATATGGCAATTAAAAGGAATGAAGTACCGATACATGCTGTAACATGGATGAACCCTGAAAACATTAAGCCAAGTGAAAGAAGCCGAATATGCCAAAAGCCACATATTGTATGATCCCACTTAAATAAAGTGTCCAGAGACAGCCCATCAACATGCTGTACACAAAGAATCCCCCTGCTCCATTATGAATTCCAGAAATCTCTGTCTGGGGGATTTGGGTCACAGCTGCTCCCTCCCACTTTTCTGTCTTGTGATATTCAAGCTGCAATTCAGGCTTCGGTCACAAGGTGGTGGCACCAAAGCGCCAGCATCATCAAACTGTTTCCAAAAAGTGTCAGCAAGGAGTAAAGACAAATCAGTAATCTCCCCAAATCCAGGATTTGAACTTATGCAGAATAATTCTAATTTTGTCTGGGAAAAAAAAAAAAACCTGTTAGGTGTAAATTACGATTGTGAAACCACATACTCCGGGGCCTGCAGATGAAAAACACCAGGTGACAGGGGCATGCCTTGGCAGTCAGCAGCAGATATGCTAAGGGGCAATGTAGAACAGAACAAGGGGTAGCTAACTCAGAGGATGGGGCATCAGAGCAGGGTCTGAGCAGCTGTGTCCCATGTCATGGACAGGGGATGGCAGACGAACTGGGAGTAGGTCATGGCAGCCTGTACAAGTGTGGGATAATGGAGGTGAACATCCTGTTGTCTGGTAGGGAAGCATTGTACAGTCCACACTGCACATCAGCTGACAGTTATGAGGGAACTGTCAGGGATAAGTCAGGGAATAGGATGTAGCTTGGGGTGAACAAAAAATGGATCTGCTTTAATATACCTATGAATGTTCCAAGCAGAATTGGTGAAATAGTAAATTGTTTCATTTTTTTTTTTTACTTGTTGCAATTTTTTTTTTCATTAAGAAAAAAATAATAAGAAAAATGGAAATGTTGCCCAGTGGTCAGATCCAGAATGTCAGCTCTAAGAGTCTCAGACTAATGGGCCTCATAAAGGGGAAGAGAAGATGGAGGCTGGAGCTTGACACCATGGGATCAACCAGCTTTCTGGATTTTCACTTACCTGGAAGAATACTTTTGTATACATCACTTTTCTAGGATATAAACAAAACATATTTTCTGGGATATCTAAAGCGGAGATTGTAGGTACAGCTCTGGAACTGAGTTTAAACTGCAACTGTTGAGTGTGTACTGGAGGTGGTAGAGCTAGAGGGAATATGGAAACACACACACACACACACACACACACACACACACACAGAGTCATCTCAAATTTTCTTCTAACAGAAAACAGGGTGTTCTAGTTCTATAAAAAATACCATTGGTATTTTTATAGAGATTGAATTAAATCTGTAGGTTTCTTTGGATAGCATGAACATTTTAACAATATTTGTTATTCTAGTCCAAGAGCATGGAATGTCTTTCCACTTCTTTGTGTTGTCTTCAATTTCTTTCATCAATGTTTTCTAGTTTTCATAGTACAGGTTTTTCACCTCCTTGCTTAAGTTGATTCCTAGGTATTGTACTCTTTCTGTGCAATTGTAAATGGAATGGTTTTCTTAATTTCTTTTTCTGTTACTTCATTAGTAGTGTATAGAAATGCATTGATTTCTATATATTGATTTTGTATCTTGGGAACTGACTGAATGTGTTTATGAGTTCCAGCACATTTTTGGTGGAGTCTTTAGGGTTTTCTATATATAATATCATGTTATGTACAAATAGTGAAAAGTCTTACTTTTTTCTTACCAATTTGGATGAATTTCATTTCTTTTTGTTGTCTGATTGCTGTGGTTAGGACTTCCAGTACTATGTTGAATAAAAGTGGCGAGTGTGGACATCCTTGTGTTGTTTCTCATCTCAAAGAAAAAGTTTTTAGTTTTTAACAAGTAGCATGGTGTTAGCTGTGGGTTTTCCATATATGGCTTTTATAATGTTGAAATTAAAAACAAAACCACAATAGAGATATTGCTTCCACTTCCCACATGTTAGAATGCCTATTATCATAAAGACAAGAGATAACAAGTGCTGGAGAATATGGAGAAAAGAGAACCTTTGTGTGCTGTTAGTGAGGTGTAAATTGGTGCAATCACTATGGAAAACATTATGAAGGATCCTCAAAAAACTAAAAATAGAATTACAATATGATCCAGCAATTCAACTTCTGGATATTTATCTTTACTTATGTAAAGATGGAAGTGATGGATGTCAACTAGATTTATTGTGGTTATCATTCTGCAAAATACAAATATTGAATCATTATGGTGTGCAGCTGAAATCTATATTAATGTTATACATCAATTTTACTTCATAAAAAAGTGGATATGGTCAAAAGGCAAAAACTTCTAGTTATAAGATAAATCAGTTCTCAAAATGTAATATACAGCATGGTTATTATAGTTAAGAATGCTGTACTGTATATGTGAAGTTTACTAAGGGAATAGATCTTAATGCTTTTATCACAAGAAATGAAAATTGTAACTGGATGAAGTGATGAACATTAACTAAACTGATTGTGGTAATCATTTTGCAATACATACATGTATCAAATCATTATGTTGTACTTCTTAAACTTATACAATGTTTTATTTCAAATATATCTCAATAAAACTAGAGGAAAAAATAAATAACTATATCTACAAAAATGAAAATAAATAAGCATTAATTACAAAAAGTAAAATAAAGAATCACAACCTAAACAAGAATGAGTTGGAAAGGATAGTAAGAGGTAAAGAAGAAATAAATGAGTTAAGAAACAACATCCCAGTTAATGTTCAGAGCTGTTGGAATACAAAGGTCACGAAGTTTGGTATTATGGGTGATGCCCTCAATAGTGTGCTGGAATCTTGAGGGAGGCTCCCCTTGAACTTCTCATAACACTCCCTTGAGAATAAGGTTTTCTGTTTGTGTGTGTATGTGTTTATAAACACTCTATACACATACATATTATATATAGGCATACTCTCTATATAAATTATATATACACAATATTATTTATAATACATATATATGAATGTATGCGTGCACAAATATTATCTTTTGTAATTTTTTAATTATTATTATTTTTTATTTGAGAGAGAGAGAGTACAATGCAAGCAAGGAAAAAGAGCAGATTAATTTTTTTTTTAAAGCTTCTGGGTCACATAATTTCTTCTATCTCTGTAAATACACTTCCTTAGTCTTTTTTTTTTTTTTTTTAATGTAAGCTTCACATTGAGTGTGGGGCCCTACATGGGGCTTGAACTCATGACCCTGAGATCAAGATCTGAGCTGAGATCAAGAATTGGATGCTTGGGGCGCCTGGGTGGCTCAGTCAATTAAACATCCGACTTCGGCTCAGGTCATGAGCTCACGGCTTGTGAGTTCGAGCCCTGCATTGGGCTCTGTGCTGACAGCTGGAGCCTGGAGCCTGCTTTGGATTCTGTGTCTCCCTTGCTCTCTGCCCCTCCCCCACCCCTCAAACATAAACAAACATTAAAAAAAGAAGAATTGGACACTTAGCTGACTGAACCACCCAGGTACCCCTGCACAAATTTTATTAAATTAGCAAGTTGGAGGATGATGGTGCCTACCGTGTTTATGTGTAAATGTGTGTGTCTGTGTGTCTGTGTGTGTGCATCTGTTTGTAAAGAAAACATGCAAAAGAGCCCTATATTTTGTTTAGGGACGCTGTCATTTTGAGTAAAATAAGAAAGGAATGCATGGGAATAGCATGGGAATCCAATATCCTGGATACTGATTATCCTAAGAGGAGAAAGAAGCAAATGTAAAGATGTTGCTAAACCTGGATGAATTTCACAGCTCACAATGCTTTTTAACTGAAATATTTCATAAGTAGCAGAGTCTTTACGGGATGCAGTTTTCAACATAAATATAATCAAATGGTTAACACTGAGCCAAGTGAAGGGGTTAACAATATCAATACGCAGTGGATTTAGAGGGAACATACCTCAAAATAATAAGGGCCATATATGAAAAAAACCTACAGGTAACATACTCAGTGATGAAAAACAGAGATTTCCCTCTAAGATTAGCAACAAGACAAGGATGTCCTCTCTTTTATCCAACATAGTACTGAAAGTTGTAGACTTTCAGTCTACAGAGAAGGAAAAGAAACAATCAGAGAAGGAAAAGAAGGAATCAGAGAAGGAAAAGAAACAAAAAGCATCCTAATTGATAATGAGGAAATTAAAGTATCACTACTTGGGGGTGACAAAATATTATGCATTGAAAACCCTAAAGACTCCACCAATCAATATATTCAATGCAATCCCTATCAAAATAACACTAACATTTTCACAGAGCTAAAACAAACAATTCCAAAACTTATATGGAACCAGAAAAGACCCTGGATAGCCAAAGTCATGTTGAAAGAGAAAACCATACCTGGAGGCATCACAATTCCAGACTTCAAGCTGTATTACAAAGCAGTAATCATAAAAAACAGTATAATACTAGCACAAAAACATACATACAGATCAATGTGACAGAAGAGAGAACACAGAAATGGACCCACGAATGTAAGGTCAATTAAATTCAACAAAGCAGGAAAAAATATCCCATGGAAAAAAGACAGTCTCTTCAGCAAATGTTGCAGGGAAAAGTGGACAGTGACATGCAAAAGAATGAAACTTGACCACTTTCTTCCACCATACACCAAAATAAACTCAAAGTGGATGAAAGACCTACATGTAAGACATGAAAATCATCAAAATCCTACAGAACACAGGCAGCAACCTCTCTGACCTCGGTTGCAGCAACTACCTACTTAGATATGTGTCCAGAAGCAAGGAAAACAGAAGCTAAAATGAACTATGGGACTTCATCAAGACAAAAGAGTGAAGGAAACAATCAGCAAAACTAAAAGGCAACTGATGGAATGGGAGAAGATATTTGCAAATGACATATCAGATAAAGGGCTAGTGTCCAAAATCTATAAAGAATTCATCAAACTCAACACCCCCCAAAAAAAAAAATAATAATCCAGTGAAGACATGGGAAGGAGTCATAAAAAGACACTTTTCCAAAGACATCAAAGTGGGCTAAAAGACACATGAAAAGATGCTCAGCATCACTTATCATCAGGGAAATGCTAATCAAAACCACAATGAGGTATCACCTCTTACCTGTCAGAGTGGGTAAAATTAACAACTCAAGAAACAACAGATGTTGGCGAGGATGTGGAGAAAAGGGAACACTCTTGCACTGCTGGAGGAAATGAAAACTGGTGTAGCCACTCTGGAAAACAATATGGAGGTTCCTCAGAAAATTAAAAACAGAACTACCCTCCAACCCATCAATTGCACTACTAGGTATTTATCCAAAGGATACAAATATGCTGATTCAAAGGAGCACATGCACCCCAATGTTTATAGCAGCACCATCAACAACAATAGCCAAAGTATGGAAAGAGCTCAAATGTCCATCACCTGATGAATGAATAAAGAAGATGTGGTGTATATATACAATGGAATATTACTGGGTGATCAAAAAGAATGAAATCTTGCCATTTGCAACAACATGGATGGAATTAGAGTGTATTATGGTAAGCAAAATATGTCAGTCAGAGAAAGACAAATATATGATTTCATTCATATATGGAATTTAAGAAACAAAACAGATGAACATAAGGGAAGGGAAGAAGAAATAATATAAAAACAGAGAGGTAGACAAACCATAAGAGACTCTTAAATACAGAGAACAACCTGAGGGTTGCTGGCAGGGTGTTGGGTTGGGGGATGGGCTAAATGAGCAAGGGGCATTAAGGAGGACACTTGTTAGGATGATCACTGGGTGTTATATGTAAGTGATGAATCACTAAATTCTATTCCTGAAATCATTATTACACTATATATGTTAACTAACTTGGATTAAAAAAAAAAAAAAAGCTGTAACATACTTGTCATGGGAATACAAGAAAGAGAAGGAAAAAAGGAACAGAGGCATATTTTACATGACTAAGAAGTTCCCCAAATTAAACCAGAAAATGAACCACAGTTGCAAAAAAAGCAGAGAAATCCAAGCTGGATATATGCCAAAAAATTATACATCGGTACATCATTTTCAAAGTAGAGAAAATCAAAGATAAAGACAATATCCTGAACAAAGCCAGTGAGAGGGGAAAAACGCATCATATATAGAGAAGCAAAAGTAAGAATTATATCTGACTTCTCAGAAGCCATGCATTATACACAAAGAAAAGTAAGAATTATATATGACTTCTCAAAAGCCATGCAAGCAACAAGAGAATAGAATGAAATACTTAAAATGTTGAGAAGGGCCCCACCAACCTAGACATCTGTACCTGCTAAATTGTCCTTCACAACAGAGAAATAAAAACTTCCTCAAAAAAAATTTTTTGAGAAAATGTGTTGCAAATGGTATTAAGGTAAGTTCTTTAGAGAGAACAACAATAGTATAGGTCATAAACTCAAATCCACATAAAGAAAGGAGAAGCCTTTGGGACACCTGGGTGGCTTAGTCAGTTAAGCGTCCAACTCTTGGTTTCAGCTCAGGTCATGATCTCACAGTTTGAGTTCAAGCCCCATGTCAGGCTCTGTGCTGACAGTGGAAAACATGCTTGGGATCCTTTCTCTCTCCCTCTTCCCTGCTTTCTCTCTCTCAAAATAAATAAACTCAAAAAAAAAAAAAAAGCAAGGAAAAAGCCTTAAAGAAGTTATAAATGAAGGTAAAATAAAAAAAAATTATTTTTCTTATTTTTAATAGATCTAACAGATAACAGTTTGTTCAAAATTAAGACAGCAAAAACATATTCAATCCCATATGCTTATATATAAATATATATGCTGATATATTCTTATGTATAGGCAAAATGAAATGAATAACAGCAATGACATAAAGGATGGAGGAAAGAATTAGGCTTATTTTATTATCATAAGGTACTTGCTCTCCCTGTGAAGTAGTATAGTATTATTTAAAAGTGGACTTGGATTAGTAAATGTATATTGTAAACCCGAGGGCAGCAACTAAAAAGGAAAGCAAGAAAGTACAACTGATATCCTAAGAAAGAAGAGAAAATGAAACTATATAAACTGTGAGGTATTGGGGTCTCCTGAAGACTGCTGCCCTTGAACCTGGAATAGAAGCTTCAGCAGCCATCAGGACTCAGACCCTCAGACCCTGCCTTCTTCAGGAACTTGATATGAGCTTGGCCACCAGCATGTACGGGGAGAGACAGATCCAGCAACCACTATGAATTATTAGTGTAACTATGTGCCACCACCATGCCTGACATGGTATAATAGTGAAATAATTAATTTGTGATAACAACCACATGTTATAATGGACTCCTCACAGAGCCTGTTTCTCCTTTTTAATAACAAAGTTGGAAAGGCGTAAGAGGCCTGAATCCATATAGGCATTCATGATCCCACAGTAACCATAGGGCCATGGGGCTTGTTCATGTGTATCACTGAGTGTTCTCAGTGATCCTGTGGGTGAAGTATTCTCATCCCCATTTGACATAGAGGGAAGATGGGGGTCAGAGTTGTCCCATCTCTTAAGTCCTGTGGCCCTGCCTTTAGAGAAATTCAGCTCCAGAAATCCTCTGGAGCAGGACCCACCGTCATTGGGGTAAATAAGGACCCCAATGGCTATAACTACAAGACAGCAGGCACCAAGCTCCAAAGTGGGAAACAGGTGACTTGCTTCTGGACCCTTTGTCTCCCAACACCCCAGGGAGGTTCAGCTCCCACCATGAGGACCCACACACTCAGCTGAATCCCAAACACCTAAAGGTGGGACCTTGCGATTCCCGCCACGGGAGGTGTGCCTCTGTAAAAAAGTCATCACAATCACCATGTTGACCTCAGGTTTCTATGGTAAATGGGATGCATCAGCTGGATCTCTACACTGGAGATGTCTCTGCACACTCATGCAGTCCCACTCATTTACCTGAAAGCAAACACCTTAGCTCATCAGGTCAACACGTTAGAAAGCATACTAGTTAGAAGCACGAGCCTGGGACCTGGGCAATTGGAGGAACTCTGCTCACGTTCATGGAACAAAGAATGTCCCTGCCAGGAATTTTGTTTGCCTAAAGGAGACAGTAGGCCAGTTATTATCAATACATAGCGACCCATGGTGATATCCTAGGGTTCTTGAAAGTGAAGTAACCCTCAGAGGGTGAACATATAAAATGAAGGCCAATCTGCCCAAGTGCCCATTGATTGGTGAATAGATAAATCAATTGTGATATATATGTAAATGGAATATTATTCAACCACCAAAGAGAATGAAATCTTGCCATTTGCAAGGATATGGATGGAGCTAGAAAGTATAATGCTAAGTGAAATAAGTCAGTCAGAAACAAGTGCTATATGATCTTATTCATATGTGGAATTTAAGAAACAAAAGAAACAAGCAAAGGGAACAATAAGAGAGGGAGAAGGATACAAGAAACAGACTCTTAATTATGGAGAACAAACTGATGGTTACCAGAGGGGTAGAGGGAGGCGGGATGGGTGAAAGAGGTGATGGGGATTAAGGAGTGCACTTATCATGATGAGCACAGGGTGATGTATGGAAATGTTGAATCACTATATTATACACCTGAAACTAATATAACACTGCATGTTAACTAACTGAAATGAAAATAACGATTTTAAAAATCAAGGCCATGCTCATGACAGTTAGCCATCTTGTGGCAGAAAACTAAGAGGTTGTCTATAATCCTGTGACTGAATCATCTAGATGCATACATAGAACATGTCACTTAAGAAGTTCCAGAACTATTTCAGTGAGGCAGGCCTAAATGATTAGTCAGTTAATAGTCAGAAACCCAGTCAATTAAACTACATATTGGTTCCTCCAGGGGAATTCTTATCCTCCACTCCCAATATTTTCTTCCAAGTGTAGGCACATCCACGACTAAACACATCTAACCTCTCGATACACTCATTTCTCTATGTAATCACTTACCTGATTAGTGAGTTTGGAAGGACAAATGGATTGCACAGCCCATGCTTCTTCCCGCAAAACTCTTGTAGCAAGCTGCCCCTTTGAAGCACATATTTTCCTCTGCCCTAAGGTGTGGGTCTAAAAATACATCCACAGCTCTTCACTTTGCTGTCTGTCGGGTTCCCAAACTATTACTATGGTCTTACTCCAAAAAGCTTTTGACCTTAAGAGCTCCCAAAATACACCCCATCTCCACATCTGGGATCTGAACCAACTACCAAACAAGACAAAAGAAAAAGAAGGAAAATGCATCAACTTTCTTATAAAATTGATGTTGGAGAATGTGGCTTAGATTTGCCCCAAGGAAGGGGCAAATGAATTCCAGACTTGGACAAACATTTCCACCTAGCAGTGCTGGACATTCAGTCACAAAAGTTAAAGACTACCAATGTATATGTATCTGCTGTCTAATGAAGGAGTCCTGTCTATGTGTCAAGGAAAGTGACTTCTTTGCAAAGCTATTCCTATAGCAAAAGATTGTAACTTAGGACACCTTTTTTGAGAAAATGTCTGAAAACGAAAAATATTATTTATTCTGATTGCATACTCACAAAGCTGAGGAAATGCCTATCCATGTGTATGAAGGAACAGTTTGAAGGAATATATTCTCATTCCCTTAAAACCATGAGCGCAGTGGAGGCTCATCTTGCGGAAAGGGATTGGAATACATTTCTAAATTCCAGGAGTAGGATGAAAAGATACGTCATTAAAATTTCTCCTAAAATCTCTTCATAAAACACTTATGGAAATGCTCAACATTTATACCTTCACATAAACCCACATGCAGACTATAGCCAGGCAACTACAGACAAATCATGCAGGGGAATAATAGCATGTTTCATGTAGGGATATATACATATGTAATAAAAGTATAAAGAAATATATTAGAAATTAAAGATCCAAAAATTTGTGAGTCTGTACCCTGGATAAGCGGGAAGCTAATGTGATCAGAAAAGTACTTCAAATGAGTTACAACTATCTGTAATATTTTATTATTTAATAGAATGATATAGAAGTGTGTTCTACTATTTTTATAATCTCTGTTATTTAATAACAGGCATTGTTTCTATAAGCTTTAATTTTGTTTTTAAGTGATCCATATTAATTCCAAAATTGTGGAAAACATGGTACATCCAGAATGAAATATATAATTAATCAGCAATTCTTACCATTCATTAGTTTAAAAAAATATATCATGTTTGTGCATTTCATCCCATCACACTCTCTATGCATGCATCTGTAATGTATGCTCATTACATGTGGGTTTCACATATGACTCAACATTTACTAAAGATAATTAAAGAGGTTATTTAATTTTCCCAAGTTGACAAGCAAGTTTGAGTCCAAAGGCCCATCCCTAACCATTGGGTTTACAATCTTTGTTCTGTGTTAGGGCTGAGGTCAGCACAGGGGAAGTGACTACCCATAGTACTATAGGCAAGGACTGATCTGGTATTTGGGACCTAGCTCTCCTGATTTCAGTCTGCTGTAAGGCAGACCCATCTTTATAGTCTGTTATTCTGTACTCTCTTTTCCCCTCAAAGGAAACTTGCTATTCCATTGTCAAAATGGAAGGTGAAAAGAACAGAAAATGTAAAAATCAATTAATTAATTAATTAATTAAGGAAATGATGATGTGATTCTTCATTTCCACCATTTTCAGGTAATTCATCCAATTAATAAATACCACCAAAGCTTATCTGTCATTTAAATATATATTCATTTCATTTTGTCCTGCTCAGTCCGAAGGATTGTTAGATGTTGGTTTTTAAGATGTCTTTTGGAGGTGGATGAACACAGCAGACACCAGGCATTTTTTGCTGAAATATTATCTATCAGATGATTTCTAAGGGTTTGCTCATTTCTCATAACAGTTCTCTGAGGTAAATATCAATGTGCCCATTTTACATATGGCTAAGTTCAAGCTCACAAAGGCTAACTCACTACTCCAGTGTCAGACAAATTTTAGAGGCAGGAATGCGGGTCTACAAAATATGTTCATTTACACATATTCTTTTCCCCAACTATCAAATTTACATATTATTAAGCAACATGTCTTTGTCACTCAGCATGCTATCCCAGGATATTAATTTGCTTTCTTTATGTGTTGTAACATGGCATATTTTTAAAAGTTTAATGAGTATGTACATTGCTTGCTATGTGAATTATGTGTTCATACCACGACCATTTGTCTATTCCTTAGTAAGACTTCCTTCCATGTCAAGGATATTAAGTACTGTAGTTAAGGGTTTAGTATAAAAGTACCACTAGAACAAAACAACAACCATTCTTAATACTCAATAAAAAGAGACAGGGGAGGGGGTACCTAACTGGCTCAGTTGATAAAGGGTGCAACTCTTGATCTTGGGGTCATGAGTTTGAACCCCATACTGGGTGTAGAGATTACTTTAAAAAAAAATTAAAAATGTAATGGGGTGCCTGGGTGGCTCAGTTGGTTAAGCGTCAGACTCCTAATTTCAGCTCACATCATGATCTCACAGATCAAGATCAAGCCCCACGTTAGGCTTTGTGCTGACCGTGTGGAGCCTGCTTGGGATTCTCTCTCCCTCTCTCTGCCCCTCCCCCACTCATGATCTTTCGCAAAAATAAATAAATAACCTTAACAAAAAAGAGGGAATGAAGCACACTATCTATTATAATTGTTTTATCATTTAAAAAGGAGTCTATCATTTCATGAGTTTACAAGAAATCTGGCATAACTAAACACAAATGATTAAAGTCTTTGATCATATCAGTAAATGTAAATGTGCTTAACTCACCTAGTAAAAGCATTTTCAAATTGCCTGTTGTAGGAAAATCTAAAACTATACTTTTTTCCCAGAAATAACCCTAAAACAAAGGAATTCAGATTGCTTAAACATTGTTTTAAATAAGGAAATATGTATCAGGCAATTGCCAATAACAGGAAATAAGGGGTCTTAGTCTTGTTATTAGAGATAGGAGAATTAAGATCGAAATGGATCTGAAAGGGGAAGAAAACATAGTTTCCAATGGTAAAGGCTAAAATTCACAAGGAATATGTGAGATATTAATACGTATATATCCAATTACACAGAAAAATTATTCATAGGACAAAAACTACTGTAGGTACAAGGGGAAAAACAAGAAACACACTAATAATAGATGATTCTAACACACTTCCCTTAGTCCAAAAGTGGTTAAGTTGAGAAACGCTTAGTCATTGTAGAGAAGACATAAACAACATAATCCCGAGGGCAGATCTTATAGACAGAGACTATAGTGAACTGTGATCCCTATTAGACTGGACACTTACTTTTCAGGAGAGCATGAGACATTCATGAAAACTTAATCTATCAAAGCCTGGTAAACAAATCTTGGGTCTAAATGAAAAAAGAGATTAAAATTCCTGAATTTGGTGAGGATAATGATAATGAAAACACAACATATCAGTATCTAACTAAGACAACTTCCAGGGTATATTTTGAAAGACTAAATATATATATGAGGGATGAGGAGTGTAAAAATGGTTGACAGGGATCAAAAGAGTTGTAATGTTTAGTATGGTGGCTACAATTAATAACACTGTGTTAACATATTTGAAAGTTACTAAGAGAGTGCATCTTAAAATTCTCATTGCAAAATAGATTTTGTACCTATGTATGTGACATGTTAACTAGACTTATTGTGGTCATCATTTTGCAAACGATACAAATATAGAATCATTATGGTATACAATGGAAACTAATGTAAGGTTATATGCCAATTACACCTCAATTCAGAAAAAAGAAAATGGGTAGAGGTGGTCAAAGTGTACAAACCACCAGTTAAAAGATAAATCAGTTCTGTGGATGTAATGGATAGCATGGTGATTACAGTTAACCATAGTGTATTGTATACTTGAAAGTTGCTAACAGTAGATCTTAAAAGTTCTTATCTCAAGAAACAAAACTAACAACTATGTGGGGCACCTAGGTGGCTCAGTCGGTTGAGCATCCGACTCGATTTCAGCTCAGGTCATGACTTCACGGTTCATGAGATTGAGCCCCATGGCGGGCTTTATGCTGACAGCGTGGAGCCTACTTGGGATTCTCTCTCCCTCTCTCAATGCCCCTCTTCTGTTGGTTTTTTCTCTCTCAAAATAAAATAAAATAAAATAAAATAATAATAATAATAATAACCCATAAATAACAACAACTATGTTAGCCAGCAGTATTAACTAAAGTTATGGTAGAGGGGTGCCTCAGTGGCTTAGTCGGTTGAGCATCCAACTTGGCTCAGGTCGTGATTTCACGGTTTGTGAGTTCAAGAACCGCACTGGGCTCGCTGTTGTCAGCACAGAGCCCACTTCGGATCCTCTGTCCCCCTCTTCCTCTGCCCCTCCCCCACTCATGCTCTCTCTTTCAAAAATAAATAAACATTAAAAAAGTTATGGTAGTAATAATTTTCCTATATATATACATATATATCAAAACCTTATGTTACAGTTTGTAAACTTACACAATGTTATATCTCAATTATATCTGAATAAAACTAGAGAAAAACAAATTTAAAAACCTATATAAACAGAAATAAAAAAATGAATTAAACATTCCATTAAAAAGCAAGATAAGGAATCATAATCTAAAACTATAGTGATAAGGTGGAAAGAATAGTTAAAACAAAAGCAGAAATGAATGAATTAAATAAACTCATCCCTGTTAAAGCTCAGAGCATTTGGAAAGACAGCAAACCTTGCCATTGCTGGTGATGCAACAAGTACTGTACAGGGACCTAGGAGGAAGTGTCCCCTTGAACTCCTCATGCTGGGATCTAGAGGGAAGTTTCCCCTTCAAATCCTCACAATGCTCCCTTGAGGGTAAGGATTAAGTTTTCCTGTATATGTGTGTGCATGTATATACTGTACATATACACATTATATATATGCACACTGTACATACACATTGTACATACACATATACTATATATATGCATGCTTATACAATGTTAAATTAGAAACTTGGAGGATGAGCACACCACCGTTTATGTGTATGTGTGTGTCTATGTGTAGTGAAAACATAAAAAAAAAATCCTATATTTTGTTTACAGAAGCTCACATTTGAAGTAAAAGAATAAAGGAATCTGTAGGAATGATAATCATCTCATTCTGGATAGTGATTGTCTAGAGGGGAGAAAGGAGGAAGTTTAAAGATTTTTCTTAACCTGGATTAATTTGATAGCTCCCCATGTTTTTTAACTCAAATATTTCATAAGTAGTGGAGTTATTAGGGGACACAATTTTTACTACAAATAAAATTCACATTCATTTTAGTAAATGTTTATCATTGAGCCAAGTGCAATTGTTTAATATCAATAATCAGTCACCCCATCATCACTGACATTCACATTGTGCACACTTAGTGATTCACTTCCAAAGAATAGAGTTGGTGAAAGTAGAAACTATACACTGCAGAAACTAGGCAAAGATCACCTTAACCTTAAAAATGAAGATCAACATTTCCTGTGACCCAATGATGTCACATAGGTATCACGCCCTCCCAGATATGACCTAACAAGAAGGGCCCTTCAGCTCTGTGGTTTTCTTTCTCAAAATCCACAGTCACAGTCTAATCAGGAGAAAAATAACAGTCCATGTCTGCACTCCTCAACACTGTCAGGGTCATAATTCTCTGATGCGATTTTATCAGGTGAAAAATTTCCATGATTATGCTCTTATAGTGTTAACAGAACCACACTATGTCTTATCAAATAACCAAAATACAATCACTTGCAATGAAATTTACCCAAATATTCAGAAAAAGTTGATGCCTATTTTCTTCTGAGGTACAGAAATAAAAATATTGTATATTAGGAAATAATCATAATGATATTAGAGACTAACTGCTTATATTATGGACTCTAGCATGATAAATATTTTTTTTTTAAATATTAAATTCTAGTCACTTAATCCTAAACCAAAAGGTGGAAAATTTTTGACTTTTTAAAGAATTTCTCCATATAATGGGAACAACCGTGGGCACCAGGGAAGAGTCTACTTTCCAATGTGAAATTGCTAGGATGGTCTGCACATTCCCACACCCATCTAGGAGACATAACATATTTGCCAATGATTACATATGGTGAAAACAATTTAGGCTTATTTATTGCAAATGCAAATTAAAGTCCACTTTCCTTTTACAACTGGAAAATGTATTGTTTTTCAAAAAGGCAGACAGGCATCCCTATTATGGGCCCCAAGGGCTGCTACACAGCCTGTATCTGCTATTGGAATGAAATTCCACGTGCTAAACCTCTTCTTCCAAGATGAGATCAAAGCAGCTTGTCTACTTTGAGGCTAGTTTGTGAACCACACAGGAGTTATTCCACAGCATGGCTTTGTTTAGATCTATAACCTCTTGTTCCAGACATCATATCCCATTAAGAATGTGAAGTTATGGGGCCTATTGATGACTGCTGCCCTTGAATCTATAGTAAAAGCTTTAGCAGCCATGAAGATACAGCTCCTCAAAGCCTGCCTCCTTCAGGTACCTGGTATTAGATGAGCCACCACCGCAGCCCCCTCGCCCCCGCTGCTGCCAAGAGTGGCACAGAGACTGATTAATCACTATGATTTACTGATGTAATCATGTGCTGCCCAGCACCATGCTAGGCACTAGATTAGTGACAATGACCCTGATACAACTGGGTCGCGATCAGAACAACCACGTTACAATGAACTTCTCATAGGACCTTGTTTCTCCCCTTTCCTAGTCTATCCTTTAACAACACAGTTAAAAAGCAATAAGAAATGGCCCAAATTCATATAGGCATTCATGATTCCGCAGTAACCACAAGGCCAAGGACTTGCTCATGTCTGTCACTGAATGTTCTCAGCGATCCTGTGGATGAAACATTCTCACGCCCATTTCACAGACGGTGAAGCTGGGACTCAGCGTCCCTGCCTGTCGTCCTTCCCACACCCTTGCTTTTAGAGGAAAGCAGCTTCAGGATACTCCTGGAGCAGGACCCACACTAAGTGAAGCCAGACGGGACCCCAATAGCTTTACCTACCAGACAGGCAGGCCGGACACCGAGTTCCAAAGCGGGAAAGAGGCGACTTGGACCTAGATTCCTTTGTGTCCCCACACTCCAGGGCGGTTCAGCCTCCACCGCAAAGACCCACACCCTCCGGTAAGCCCCAGACACCTGAGGTGCGACTTGCTCTTATTGCCAGGGCACGTCTGTCTCTACTGAAAAGACGTCACAGTCGCCGTAATGACGTCAGATTTCTATAGCAACCGGGAAGCACAGGCTGGTCCTTGCACACTAGAGGTGTGTCCCCTTAGTTATCCAGCCCTTGGCCTTTTGCCAAAAGCAAAACACTTTTACTCTTCAGGCCACCATGTGAGAAAACTGTAATTAAGGGGGGGACCCAGTCAATTGCTGGAAATCTGCCCAGGTTGATAGAACATAGAGTGACCCTGTCAGCAGGAATTTGGTTTGATTAAAAGAGACTCTAGGGGAGTACTAACAGTGCACACACCCCAGAGAAGTAGTTTGCAGTTCTTGGAGATGAGCTAGACCTGGGAGTGTGAACATGTAAAATCAATGCCATGTTAAACAGTTATCCATCTGTGAAAAAAACTGAAAGATTGTGTCTAATCATGTGACTGCATCTTCTAGAAACACGCGCGCGCGCGCGCACACACACACACACACACACACACACACGCTGTGCCATTTAAGATTGTTCAGGATTACATCAGGGAAGCAAGGTTAAAATATGATTGTACGTTGCTTATGTTTTTTGTTTGTTTGTTTGTTTGTTTGTTTGTTTTGGCATGTAATTTTTTAGTGCAATTAAATACATCACCCTTGCTTTTGTTCAAAAGAAAACTGCAGGCCCAAAATGGTTTCTTCTTAGACCATGGCCCCAAACTGGAGCTTAATACATATTGTAATTTCAGTTTCAACTGCTTCCAGAAAACTAATCTCAACCAGTCAATGTGGAATTTTCCAATCAGTCATAATTAGACTGCCATGTGGGCCTTCTCCTTCCTCCCTGCAAAAGGTGAGGCAATCTCTTTTCTGTAAAGAGAAGCCACATTGCAGTAACAATATTTTTCTCTTACTAATCACTTTCCTGTCCTACCTTCCTTCTATAAAAACCTTCCATTTTGTACATCTCCTAGGAGCAACCCCCTGTTGGCTTGGTGAAATGGTGCCTTATTCATTAATTGTTTAATAGAGCTAACTAGACGTTTACAATTTACTCAGTTGAGGTTTTGTTGTTTCCCTCCCTAATCGCTTCTGAATGTTTAGTCATAGTTGGAGAAGTTTCTTCCACCACTGGTTTAGGAGGAACTTCACTGGGTGTATTTCTGTGGACCGAAGAGAGAGGATAGAGATGGGTCATACTGGTGTATCAGGTATAAGAGAAACAGGTGGGGAGGTGACCATCCTGTGAAAAAAAATGTATGAAAAATAATTAGATGTGGAGATTAGGTTCCAGTCTTGTGTTTGTCTTTGAGAACTCCCTCTGTCCTCTATCTCCTGTGGATGTAGATCCGGGACTCCACATCTGATGGACCCCTCAGAGGACTAAATGGACCCTTCAGAGGACTAAATGGGTGAGGCTACCATCCTAGGGAGAAGACAAACACAAAATAAATTCCAAAATCTACCAAGCAACCTGACCACAGACCAAAGACAAAGTAGAACCCCTAATTGGCACCCATGGGAAAAACAAGACTGAAGGCATACAAGTGTTACTTCATTTTCCACTCTCTGTCTGGAAGTGAGGTCTCCTCTGGAAAAGGTAGTAGGCTCTGAGTGTTATTCAAGATAATGGGGGTGTGGGTTGCAAGTTGCCTCAGTTCCCCAAGGCACTATCTCCCCACCTCAACCAAATTATTTCCTTCTCATATATATATATATATATATATATATATATATATATATATATTTTATTGTGGTTGGATTCTAGCTTCATAGCATTGTGGTCAGAAAAGTTGCATGGTATGATGGTGAAGATATTGCATTTGTTGAGGCTGGTTTTCAGGCTAATATGTGATCTATTCTGGAGAGAGAATGTTCTTTGTGCACTTGAAAAGAATGTGTATTCTGCTCTTTTAGGATGGAATGTTCTGAATACGGATGTAAAATCCATCTGTTCCAGTGTGTCATCCAATGCCATTGTTTCTTTCTTGATTTTCTGTATAGATAATCTGTTCATTGGTGTAAGTGTGTGTGTTCAGGGCAGGGGGGCGGGTAATGTCCCCTAGATGGTTGTATTATTTTCTATTAGTTCCTTTATGTTTTTTATTAACAGTTTTATGTATATGGAGGCTTCTGTATTGAGTGCATAAATATTTACAATTCTTATATCTTCTTGGGTTTTCTCTTTTGTTATACTCTAGTGTCCTTCTTTTTGTTTTGCTTTGTTTTGTTTTAAAGTCTAGTTCGTCCAATATCAGTATCACTACTCAGGCTTTCTTTTGGCATCCATTCAATAAATGTGAGACAGGAAACCATCACAATCCTAGAGGAGAACCTAGGCAGCAAACTTTTTGACCCTGGCTCTAGCAACTTCTTACTAGACGCATCTCCGGAGGCAAGGGAAACAAAAGCAAACATGAAGTATGGGACTTCATCAAGATAACTATGAGGATATCATCAAGATAAAAAAAAAAAACAAAAACCTTCTGCATAGTGAAAGAAACAATTAAAAAAAAACAAAAGAGAGCCAATGGAATCATAGAAAATATTTGCAAATGACATATCAGATAAAGGGTTAGTATCCAAAATCTATAAAGAAATTATCAACCTCAACACACCAAAAACAAAAATCCATTAAGAAATGGGCAGAATACGTGAACAGACACTTTACCAAAGAAGACATCCAGGTGGCTAACAGACACATGTAAAGATGCTCAACATCACACATCATCAGGAAAATACAAATCAAAACCATGGTGAGATATCACCTCACACCTGTCAGAATGGCTACAATTAACAACACAGGAAACAACATGTGTTAGTGAGGATTCAGAGAAAGGGGAACCCTCTTGCACTGCTGGTGGGAATGCCAACTGGTGCAACCACTGTGAGGAGGAGTATGGAGTTTCCTCAAAATAACTAAAAATGGAACTGCCCTATGATACAGCAATTACACTGGTATGTATTTACCCAAAGGATACAAAAAAATACAGATTTAAAGAGATACGTGCACCCCAATGTTTATAGCATCATTATAAAGAATAGCCAAACTATGGAGAGAGTCCAAATGTCTAGCGTATGATAAATGGATATATCACATGTACAATGGAATATTGCTCAGACATCAAAAACAATGAAATC
This sequence comes from Herpailurus yagouaroundi, assembly GCF_014898765.1. Lineage (NCBI taxonomy): Eukaryota > Metazoa > Chordata > Mammalia > Carnivora > Felidae > Herpailurus > Herpailurus yagouaroundi. Next base: position 26,862 of record NW_024420552.1, read on the forward strand.
TTGCCATTTGCAACGACATGGATGGAGCTAGAATGCATTATGCTAAGTGAAATAAGTCAATCAGAGAAAGACAAATACCATTTGATTTCACTAACGTGTCAATTTAAGAAACCTAACAGATTAGCATATGGGAAGGTGGGGGACGTGAAGAGAGGGAAACAAGCCACAAGAGACTCTTAATGATAGAAAACATACTGAAGGTTGCTGCAGAGGAGGTGGTTGGGGGATGGTCTAGATGGGTGATGGGTATTAAGGAGGGCAATTGTTTTGATGACCAATGGCTGTTGTATGTAAGTGATGAACCACTGAATTCTACTCCTGAAACAAATATTGCACTGCATGTTAACTAACTAAAATGTAAATTAAAAAAAATAAATAAATACGTGGAAACAAATCAAAATGGAAACGCAATCGTCCAAAACATTTGGGATTCAGCAGAAGTGATCCTAAGAGGAAAGTATATAGCAATAGAGGGCTACCTCAAGAAGCCAGAAAAATCCCAAATAAATAACCTAACCTTATACATAAAGGAGGTAGAAGAGAACAACAACAAAAAAAGCCTAAAACCAGTAGAAGGAAGGATATAATTAAGATTAATGTCAAATAAAAAGGGGCGCCTGGATGGTTCAGTCTGTTAATCATCTGAATCTCTATTTTGGCTCAGGTCATGATCTCTCTCAGTTGAGATCGAGACCCGTGTGGAGCTCTGCACTGAGCATGAAGACTGTTTGAGATTCTACCTCTCTCTGTCTCTCTGCTCCTCTCTCGCTCACATTCTCTCTCAAAAACAAATAAATGAACATTAAAAATGGCAAAATAAATAATGTAGAAAATGAAAAAAAGAACAGATCAATGAAACCAGGAAATGGTTCTTTGAAAGCATTAATATAATCGATAAACCTACAACCATTCTTATCAAAAAGAAAAGAGAAAGGACTCAAGTAAATAAAATCACTAGTGTAAGAAGAGAAATCACAACCAATATGACAGAAATGCCAGCAATTATAATAGAATATTATGAAAAAACTATATGCCAACAAATTGGACAACCTGGAAGAAATGGATAAATTCCTAGAAACATATATACTACCAAAACTGAAACAGAAGTAATAGGAAAGGGAAGCAGATCAATAAACAACAAAGAAGTTGTATCCGTAATCAAAAAGCTCCCGACAAACAGGGGTGCCTTGGTGGCTCAGTCGGTTAAATGTCCAACTCTTGATTTCGACTCAGGTCATGATCTCATGCATGGTTCATGAGATCGAGCCCGTGCCTGGCTGTGAAATTACAGTGTGGAGCCTACTTGGGATTCACTGTCTCCCTGTCTCTCTGTTCCTCCCATGCTCATGTGCTGTCTCTCTCTCTGTCAAAATAAAGAAATAAACTTAAAAAATACATGTATTTAAAAAAATTGCCCACAAACATAAGTCCAGGGCCAGATGCCTTCACAGGCAAATTCTACCCAACATTTAAAAGAGAGTTAATACCTATTCTTCTCAAACTATTCCAAAAAATAGAATGCATTCTATGAGTCCAGCATTATCTTGATACCAAAACCAGATGAAGAGTCCACAAGAAAAAAGAACTACAGGCCGAGATCTCTGATGAACACAGATACAAAAATCCTCAACAAAACATGGACAAACCGAATCCAACAGTACATTAAAAAGAATCATTCACCACGATCAAGTGGGGTTTATTCCTGGGTTGCCAGGGTGGTTCAATATTTGCAAATCAATCAATGTGATACATCACACCAATAACAGAAAGGATAGGACGCATACTACCATTTCAAAAGGCACAGAAAAGGCACTGACAAAGCACAACACCTATTCATGAAAAAAAAAAATAAATAAAACCCTCAACAAGGTAGGTTTAGAGGGAACATACCTCAGCATAATAGAGGCCATTTATGAAAAACCCACAGCTGATATCATCATCAGTGTGGAAAACCTGAGAGCTTTTCCTCTATGGACAGGAACACAACAGGATGCCCACTCTCATCACTGTCATTTAATATAGTACTGGAAGTCCTAGTCACAGCAATCAGACAACAAAAAGAAATGTGAAAGACAGCAAAATCAGTGAGGAATAAGTAAAACTTTCACTATTTGCAGATGACATGATACTCTATATAGAAACCTCAAGGGGACGCCTGGGTGACTCAGTTGGTTAAGCTTCAGACTCTTGATTTCGGCACACGTCACGATCATATGGTTCATGAATTCCAGCCCGGTGTCAGGCTTTGCACTGACAGGGCAGAGCCTGCTTGGGATTCCCTCTCTCCCACTCTTCCCCCTCACCTGCACATGCTCGCTCTCTCTCTTTCTTAAAATAAATAAAATAAACTTAAAAAAGGAAACTCAAAAGATTCCAATAAAATGTTAGAAGTGATAAATGAATTCAGTAAAGTCGTAGGATGCAGAATTAATGTGCAGAAGTCTGTTGCATTTCAACACGCCAATAATAAAGCGGTGGAAGGAGAAATTAAGGAATCAATCCTACTTACAAATGCACCAAAAATAATAAGATACCTAAGAATAAACCTAACCAAAGGAGTGAAATACCTGTACTCTGAAAACCATAAAACACAGATGAAAGAAATTGAAGATGACCCAAAGAATTGGAAAGACGTTCCAAGCTCATGGATTGGAAGAGTAAATGTTGTTAAAATGTCTACACTACCCAAAGCAATCTACATATTTAATGCAATCCCTATCAAAATACCTACAGCATTTTTCACGGAGCTAAGACAAACAATCCTAAAATTTGTGTGGAATCTTTTTCTTTTTTTTTAATTGATTTAACAGAAAACAGTTTGTTCAAAATTTGAACACCAAGAATGTGTTTGATTATATATGCTCTTATATGAATATATGTGCTGAAATATGTTTATGTATAAGTGAACAGAGATGAATAACTGCACTGATAGCAGTGATGGGAGGAAGGAATTTGGATAATTTTCCACTCAAAGTACTTGCTCCATCTGTGAAGCAATATAGTATTATTTGAAAATGGGGGTGCCTGGGTGGCTCAGTCAGTTAAGTGTCCAACTTTGGCTCAGGTCATGATCTCATGGTTCGTGGATTCGAGCCCCACATCAGGCTCTGTGCTGACAGCTCAGAGCCTGCTTCGGATTCTGTGTCTCATCTCTCTGACCCTCCCCTGCTCAACTCTATATCTCTCTCCAAAATAAATGAATGTTAAAAAAGAAATTTAAAAAAAAAAAGAGAAAATAGACATGGATTAGTAAATGTATATTGCCAGCTCCATGGCAGCCACTTAAAAGGAAAAAAAAAAGGTATAATTATATGCTAACAGAAAAGACAAAATGGAAAAATACAAAATGTTGATCTAAAATCACAATCACAGGAAAAGAGGGGAAGAAAAAACAAAAATAGAGAACAAGGGTGATAAAGAGAAAACGGTAACAAACATGGTTATAAATGAATCACATTATATCAATGACTTTTATATCAATGGTCTAAATACACTCTTTAAAAGAAAAAAAAAACAAAGATATCAGAATATTTCAAAAACCAAGACCTCATTATATGTTGCCTACAAGAAACCCACTTTAATATAAGAATACATACACAGTAAAATAAAGTTATTGAGAAATATATACTATGCTAACAGTAATAAAAAAAAGCAGCAGTAAGAATATTAATTTCACATCCAGCAGACTTCAGAGTAAGGAAAATTATCAGGGTGAAAAATAAGCATTCCATAATGATAAATGGTCAATTCCTCAAGAAGACATAACAATCTCTGGTATGTATATGGCTGTCACAAGAACATCAAATTGCTTGAGACGACAAATGATAGAATTATGAGGAGAAATAGATAAAACACTAAGCTACAGATTGAATGCTGATGTACTCCCAAAATTCACAAGTTGAAACTAATCCTCAGTGTGATGTTATTTGGAGATGAGGCCTTTGGAATGGTTGGGGAGGGGGTGGGAATGGAGAGGTCCCACATGGTAGACTAATTAGCACTGTTGACTTCTTTTTATTCCCCCTAAGGAGCCATCGTCCCAAATTGGAATGCAATACAGTTACATAATGCAGTATACTAAAAGTGAATGGAATAAAATTTATACTGGGTCATGAGTATTACATATTGGTTTCTGCTATAACTATATGTATGTTTGTACTAACTAACTCAACATGTAAAATACATTTTATTGAATTTGGTCCAGTACAAACCTGAAAAAGTCAAGTCTACAATAATTAGCAAAAGGCTCACCTACAAAAAACAGACTATGCATTAATTTTTTCATTATGTATGTAAAAGTTTACACGTTTATCAGCCCATACACATGCAAGAAATTATATCTAAAGTTATTTGTTACATGAAATACTTGTAGTATGAATGTCTTTGTTTTTTTTATAATATAAATGTCCGAAATTGAACTCATAGTTCTCAACAGGCCAAGATGAAGGCAAACCTTTTCAGATATGATGCTAAAGTCAGCTCCAGTGTCTACTAATTCTATAACAGATTTATTATTATCTTTAAGATGTATTTCTGCGCGAGGATCCTTCAAAAAGTTTGCCAATATAGTTGTTTTCCAGTACTGCCAAAACCTCCAGTTCTGATAACAAGATTGCTTTGGCCCTCTATATAAGGAAGAATAAGTAATTGATCAATTTTATCTTCTGGTTGAATAGTATAAGGGTTATCGGCCGATATCATAACTTGAATTTCATTTTCATAATCACAGTCAATAACACCAGGATGTACATGAATACCTTTAAGTGTAAAACTATTCCGTCCAAAACTAAGGCCTATTGTGCCTTTTTCCAAAGGCCCATATTTCGGAATTAGTGTGTTAGGTTTTATATAAATATAACTAAACTAAATATAAATATTTAGTTTATTTTTTTCCGATGAATCTATCTCAAATTATCATGCAAATAAAACTTAAATGTTTTAGGTTACCAAAGACTTTGAAAGCTATCTTAACAATTACCCATGAAAACTATGAGGAAAACAAAGTTAACCATTACTTTAAGTCATTCTTTTGTTAACAGATTGGAACAGAGATAACGTGAGTTTATTTGACCTTTAATAAACCTTAGTAGAATAAAGTTTTATATTTAATGTTGATAACTTGAAACACAAATCCCACAAATATAAATTAATTTAAATATTAAATACATTTTATTTACCATTTAAATCCTCGGAAGTCTGTTATAACCTTAGGAAGTTATCATAAAGTATATCCTAAATAGGATTATAAATTATTATAAATCTTAAAATTTTATTTATTTAGTTAACGTGTCAATAAAAGATCCTAAAGGTGAAAGTATAGCATTATATAGTTGTTAGCAAAACTGAGTTCCGATAATATTGAGTTTTAGCTAAGCAATCAAAGACTTGATAAAGATGTAACCTAAAGCTTTGTGTTTTTTTGGCAAGAAGAAAAGAAAAAAACCTTTGTCTACATTCTCTTATCAAGAGGAGAACAGTTCAAGAAAGCTCTGTTTTTTGAACAGAGAGAAAAGCAGAATTTTAACCTTATACCAGCATATTTTTAAAATTCCATTTATCTCCACCTTAGTAGAATAAAGTCTTATAATTTAAAAGACATGTCTATCTTAATAATATTTTATCTGTGTTTTCTTAAGTTTATCATTGTTAATTTTTCCCCATGGAACCAGTGAGGAAATTTAAAGTTTAAGGGAAGTGTTTTTTTTTGTTTGTTTGTTTTTGTTATTGTTTTTTTTGCCTTTTGACAGCGTACATCTTCTTGAAGGCCGACAGAGGCGCAGAGGGCAAAGAAAAGCGTTCACATGGTTCTAAATTCTGTCAGCTCAGATAGATGAGCAGATAATGATTTTTATTTTGTTTTGTTTTGTATTATTATTATTTTTTTTTTTTTGCTTGGTTTTTGTTTTCCATTAGTGGAATTAGGCAGTCTACGTTGGGCCAGAGAAGAAAGGGAAGTTGCCCGAAACAAAAGGAATTTCGGCAGCTGCTTGGCAATATTCCCTAAAATCAATATTCCGAGGTAGACTAGCCAGAGACAATTGGCTCCAATCATCATTTGTGGGTGGTGGCAGAGGCCATTCTGGTAAAGTATTTTCCTCAGGCGCTATAGCTTTGATTCCTTTAGATGAAGATTCATCCTCAAAACTATCAGATGTAAAATTCAACTCATCTTCTTCTTGATGAGTTTTTAATTTAGGTGAACTTATATTTTGTTCTGAGTCAGACTGTAAAGGCTATAAAGCCATCTCAATTAAAGAGCATATAGACCAAATTTTTAAAGAAATGATATGTCCATTTTGATGAGCACGTCTAAGCGTTTTCATAATTAATGTCCATTGTTCAAGGTTTAAAAGATTTTTTCCAGAAGTATTAAACCAATAGCAATGTTTTTTTAACCAAGTACTAAAGCTCATCAAAAGTTCCTCCTTTCACTTTTACTCCTGAACTTCACAATAAAGTATGAAGTAATTTAGAGTAAGCTTTATGATCATGAGACTGGGAATTTCCCACCCTTCACTATCCCAAAGCCGGAACTTACCTGTCCTACTGCTCTGCTTTGGTCCACTGCTACTCTAAACTGAAGTAGTCTCGAAGACTGTTTGCCCCATCATACCCTGCTCACTGTGCCAATTGTTGCAGGGAGTATGGCCGGAGTCGCAAAAAAATGAGTCCGCAAAGCGCAGTTAAGTGAAGGTCCTCACACTTGAGTCGGAATGAGGCCCTGACTCCAGAATGAAGCTTCTTTTTATGAGGATAATTGCTAAAGACTATGTGCATAAAGTCGGCTAAGCAAGTGTGTTAATCAATCTAATGGTTTAGCTTTTCAAGGTTGAATTTCAAGTTAATTGGTTTCTATAAGACTAAGGAAGGCTCAGGCGTGAGGGAGGATCCATCCCTGGACAATGTTAATGGCTCTAGGCATTCCTTATGAGCAGCAGCCATGTTCAGCTGTGTAAACATGTCCTAAGGCCTTGCACCTTCTCCAGCCCTTCCCTTTTGAAGTCTTTCCCTTTGATGCTTCTCTCCTGCATCTCCCGTGTGTGTATGTGTCTGTGTGTGTGTGTGTGTGTGTGTGTGTGTTCTCATGGGGGTCACAATAAGTTATTATTTCATAATCTGGTTTGAAGAAAACGTTTGTTTCTCTTTCTAAAAATTACATATTTTTAATTAGAAAAATATAGCCTATAGAAAATGAAAAGGATGCCTCTACATAGATTTCTGTGACTCCATAGTGACTCATCTGTAAAAAGGGTAGATTGGTACTTACTTCCCAGAGCTATTGTGAGGGGAAAAATACAAACCAATAGAATATATCTGACACATAATACTGTAAAACTTCAACACATATGTGTATGGTCACTCCTCTGTTCTCCTCCCAACAAGAGGAATGACATAACCATGAGCAACTCACAGAGAACGTTGGGCTTTGATTCAGCATGAAAGGAATTGTACACATATTTACCGTGCTGAATTAGCTTTGCCATTTGTTTGTGACAAGTTATCAGATTATGGTGAGGAAGAAGAGACAGGTCATTCTCTCATTACTTTGAGTGTGTGTGTGTGTGTGTGTGTGCAAAATAATAATTTAAAATAAAATATTTATACCTATATCATGAAATGACCATCATCACATTACACAGTTATAAATTGTGTGTGTGTGTGTGTGTGTGTGTGTGTGTGTGTGTGTGTGTGATGAGGTCATTTAAGACTCACTCTCTTAACAACTTTTTAAAATTTTTTTTAAATGTTTATTCACTTTTGAGAGAGAGAGAGAGAGCACATACATGAGGAGTGGGGGAGGGGCAGAGACAGATGGAGACACAGAATCCGAATAGGCTCCAGGCTCTGAGCTGTCAGCACAGAGACATATGTGGGGCTCGAACTCACAAACCGTGAGATCATGACGCGAGCAGAAGGCAGACGCTTAACTGACTGAGCCACCCAGGTGCCCGTCTTAACAACTTTTAAATATGTAATACAGTATTCTTTGCTGCAGTCACCACGCTGTATATGGCATCCCCATAAATTGTTTAATGCATGAAGTCTGTACCTTTCAACACCTTTCACCAATTTTTCTCACCCCTTAGCCATTTCCTCAGGCTAGGAGCAATGTCTTCTCTATACCAGTACCCTTGGGGTTTTTTTTTTTCTTTTCTTTTTTTACTTGTTTTTCCTTTTTGGATCCCACATCTGAGTGAGATTATATGGTATTTGTTTTTCTCTGTCTGACTTACTTCATTTATCATCCTTGAAGTCCACCCATGTTGTCACAAAAAGCAAGGTTTCACTCTTTTTTATAATTAAATAACATTCAACAGAAGGGTCAAGATGGCAGAGTAGTAGAAGTACCCAAAGCTTCCCTTGTTCCTTGAATAAGGAATATCAAATCATTCCAAATACCCAAGACATTGGTCTGAGGACCGACAGAAAAAAAAAAAAAAAACCACACAACTAGAGGGAAAGAAGAGACCACATCATGAAAGGTAGGAGGAGCAGAGACATGGTTTGGGGGAGAAACAGATGCCAGGTACTGTGGAAGGGAGGGATTCCTGGTTGAGGAGAGAGGAGACAGAGAGAGAGAGAGAGAGAGAGGGAGAGAGAGAGAGAGAGAGGAGCACGCAGGGAACCGCACAAGGAAAACACTTCCCCAAACCCATTGACTTGGAAAATGAGAGAGACTAACTTTTGTGAGTATTTCCCACTAGCAGGACTCAAAAACTTGAGTTAGAGATCCAGGGCGCAGCTGGGACAAAGCCCTGAGGGAACTGCAGTGTTCCTGTAGAGAAGGCAAGCAGGCAATCCCAGGGGCAGAGGTCATGATCTGTGGATCACCTGAGACTCACTGGAGAAACAGTTTCCCCTTAGAGTGCATTTGAAAGAGGTGGCATTGGGGTGCCTGGGTGGCGCAGTCGGTTAAGCGTCCGACTTCAGCCAGGTCACGATCTCGCGGTCCGTGAGTTCGAGCCCCGCGTCAGGCTCTGGGCTGATGGCTCGGAGCCTGGAGCCTGTTTCCGATTCTGTGTCTCCCTCTCTCTCTGCCCCTCCCCCGTTCATGCTCTGTCTCTCTCTGTCCCAAAAATAAATAAACATTGAAAAAAAAATTAAAAAAAAAAAAAGAAAGAGGTGGCATTGCGTCTCTGGGGACAAAAGACTTGGCAGGCACCATTTCCCTCCCCTGACCCTCAGCATAGGTGCAGAAACACATGCTGAGGGTAGCTAATCTGGTCATTGGCTCTTTGCTGTGCTTTATTTCAAAATCCACAAACCTGCACTTTAGTGTGACTTCCTTTCTGGGACAAACCTTTATCAGCCCAGCATGGCAAGACCTTCCATCAAAGGACCAGTGTGGGTCTCCACCATGCCAGGTCCCTAACGTTTGCAGTTTTAAAACTCAGCTGGTGTGCCTAGGATAGAGCCCAAGGTGAATTGAGCTGCTGGGCTGGCAGGTGGCCTGGATACAGACAGGGTGAAGGCAACGATCTGAAGGACACCTGGGACGACCAAAGGGAGGTTATTTGCTCTTCAAGGTGGTCTTCCTGGATAGCAGTGGGCACGAAATCCCCTCTCCATGGACTAGGAAGTTTCTTGGCCCGATTTTCCTCCTCCCCCCGGTAGCATAAACTAATTTCAGGAAGCAGCACAATGCCAACACTGGTGGCCTAAACTGTTTAAACCCAGTCCCACCCCCTGCACTCTGCTGGTGTTTCTTTTATTGGACAAGTGTGTCTGACAACCAGGGAAGTGTGCCCCTCCTCCAGAAGAGCAGAACAAACCCCCCACCCCCACATGCATCACGTCTACTGACCATAGTGCTGTTAATCTTCAGCTCTAATGGAAATAGCACCAGGACTCTTTTAACAAGCAGGCCAGTGCACACCTATTTAAAACCACATTCTGGACAAGGTCAAAACACTCCCCAAGGCAGGGAAGAATAAGTTCTGCAGAAAAATTACTTGAGGGAAAGAGCAACCAAAATACAGCAGCAGAGTGCCCACAGCATACACGAGACACTTCCTGAAGGCTGAGGCCCTGGACAGTACATGACCTCTTCATAATAAAGCCATTACTCTCAAAATCAGGAAACACAAGAGGTTTTTCTAACACACAGAGGAAGGCCGAGACCTAGACAAAATGCCAACATGGAGGAATTCATCCCAAAAGAAAGAACAAGGAAAGGTCACAGCCAGAGATCTACTTGAAACTGATATAAAAATCCTGATCCAGAATTTAAAGCAACAATCATCAGGATACTAGCTTGGCTCAGAAAAGCATAGAAGACGTCAGGGATTCCTTCACTGAAGAGATAAAAGACTTAGAAATTAGTCATGCCATAATGAAAATTGCAATTACTGAGATTTGAAACCAACTACGTATAATGACTGTGAGGATGGAAGAAGCAAAAGGGCAAATAAATGATATAGAAGATAAAGTATGGAAAATAATGAGACTGAAACGAAAAGGGAAAGAAAAATATTGGATCACAAATATAAACTTAGGGAACTCAGTGACTCCATAAAGTGTAATAACATTTTTATCCTAGAAGTCCCAGAAGAAGACAGGGAAAAGGAGGCAGAAGATTGATTTGAAGAAATAATGGCTGGAAACTTTCCTAATATGGGTAAGGAAACAGACATCCAAATCCAGGAGGCACAGAGGACTCCCCCAAAAAATCAATAAACGTAAGCCAATATTGAGATTTATTGTAGTGAAATTTACAAAACATCGAGATACAGAAAAAATTCTAAAAGCAGAAGACAAAGAAGTCTCTAATGTACAAAGGAAGACAAATTACCTTAGCAACAGATCTCTCCACAGAAATTTGGCATGGCAGAAGGGAGTGACATGTTATATTCGCTGTGCTACATGAAAAAAAAAAAAAAAAGAAAGAAAGAAAAAAGAAAAGAAACAAAACTACAGCCAGGAATATTCCACCCAGAAAGTCTATCATTCAGAATAGAAGGAGAGACAACAAGTTTCCCAGACAAACAAAAACTACAAAAGTTCATGAGTACTATAGTAGTCCTGTAAGAAATATTAAAGGGGACTCTTTCAGTGGAAAAGAAAGACCAAAAGCTACAAAGATGAGGAAGGACCAGAGAAAATCTCCAGAAACAATGAAAAAATAAGTAATAAAATGGCACTAAATTCATATCTACCAATAATTACCCTGAATGTAAATGGACTGAATACTCAAATAAAAAGACATGGGGTGTCAGAATGGATTAAAAAAATATAAGACCCATCATAAGATCTTCTAAGAAGATCTTCTAAGAATATCTAACAATTGTAAAAATTTATTCCCACAACGTGGACACACAAAAAATATATAAATCAGTCAATAACAAACATAAAGGAACTCATGGCTAATAATACAATAATAGTAGCGGACTCTAAGAACCCACTTACAACAATGGACCTATCATCTAAGTGGAAAGTAAACAAGGAAACAGTGGCTTTAAATGACACACTGGACCAGAAGGACTTAAGAGATATATTCAGAACATGCCATCCTAAAACAGAAGAATTCACATTCTTTCAAGTGCACATGGAACATTCTCCAGAGAAGAGCACATACTAAGTCATAAATCAGGCTTAAACAGTACAAAAATATTGAGATGATACCATGCACATCCTCCAATCACAGCACTATGAAATTTGAAGTCAATCATAAGAAAAAATTTGGAAAGACCACAAATACATAGAAGCTAAAGATCATCCTAAGAAACAATCAATGGGTCAGCCGGGAGGTTAAAAAAGAAATTTTAAAAAGACATGGAAACAAAATGAAAATGAAAATGAAAACATGACAGTTCAAACCATTGGGATGTAGTGAAAACAGTCATTAGAGGGAAGAATACAGCAATACAGACTTGCCTCAAGAAGCAAGAAAAAATCTCAGATACACATCCTAAGCTTACACTTATAGAAGCTAGAAAAGGAACAACAGATGAAGCCTAAAGCCAGAAGAATAAGGGAAATAATAATGATTAGAGAAGAAATAAATGATATAGAAACAAAGAAAACCTACTAGGAGCCAGTTCTTTGAAAGAATTAATAAAATTGATCAACCTCAGCCAGACTTATCAAAAAGAAAAGAGAAAGGACTCAAATAAATAAAATCACGAATGAGAGAGGAGAAATCACAACAAACATCACAGAGCTACAAATGATTATAAGAGAATATTATGAAAAATTATGTCAACAAATTGGCCAATCTGGAAGACATGGATAAATTCCTAGAAACATACAAACTAATAAAACTTAAACAGGAAGAAATAGAAAAATTGAACGGATTGCTAACTAGGAAAGAAATTGAATAAGTAATCAAAAATCTCCCAGCAAATGTATGTCCAGGGTCAGGTGGATTCTCAGGGGAATTCTACCAAACATTTAATGAAGAATTAATAGCTATTTTTCTCAAACTATCCCAAAAAAGAGATATGGAAGGAAAACTTCCAAACTCATTCTACAAAATCAGCATTACACTGATTCTAAAACCAAAGAGTCCACTGAAAAAGAGAACCACAGGCCGATATCTCAGATGAACATGAATGCAAAAATCCTCACTAAATACTGGCAAATTGAATCCAACAGTACATTAAAAGAATCATTCACCACGATCAGGGGGGATTTATTCCTGGGCTGCAAAGCTGGTTCAGTATTCACAAATCAATCAACATGATACACCACAGTACTAAAAGAAAGGGTAAGAACCATGTGATCCTCCCAATAGATGCAGGAAATGCATCTACACATTTAATGCAATCACTATCAAAATACCACCAACGTTTTACACAGAGCTAGAACAAAACATCCTACAATTTCATTGGAGTGACAAAAGACCCCATATAGCCAAAACAATCTTGACAAAGGAAAGCAAAGCTGGAAGCATCACGATCTCAGACTTCAAGTTATATTACAAAGCTGTAGTCATCATTACTGGCACAAAAACAGACATATAGATCAATGGAACAGAATACAAAACCCAGAAATGGACCCACTGATCTTCAACAAAGAGAAAAGAATATCCGATGGATAAAAGACAGTCTCTTCAACAAATGGTGTTGGGTAAACTGGACGGCAACATGCAGAAGAATGAAACTGGACCACTTCCTTACCCTGTATACAAAAATAAATTCAAAATAGATGAAAGACTTAACTGTAAGACAAACCTTCAAAATCCTAGAGGAGAAAACAGACAGCAACCTCTTTAACCTCAGCCATAACAATGTCTTACTAGACACATCCCTGGAGGCAAAGAAACAAAAGCAGAAATGAGCTATTGGGACTGCATCAAGATAAAAGCTTCTGCTCAGTGAAGGAAACCATCAACAAAACTAAGAGGCAACATTCAGAATGAAGAAGATATTTGCAAATGGCATATCTGATAAAGGGTTAGTATCCAAAATCTACAAAGGACTTATACAACTTAACATCCCTCCCTCAAAAAAAACAAAAAACAAACAAAAAAAAAAAAAACAAAAAAACAAAAAACAAAAAACAAAAAAAAAAACAAAAAAAACAAAAAAACCAAAAACAAAAAACAAAAAACAAATAATAGGAAATGGGCAGGAGACATGAATAGACATTTTTTCCAAAGAAGACATCCAGATGGCTAACATACAAATGAAAAGATGCTCACCATCACTCATCATCAGGGAAATACAAATAAAAAGTATAATGAGATACCACCTCACACCTGTCAGGATGGCTAAAATTAACAACTATGGAAACAATAGATGTTGGTGAGGATGCAGAGAAAGGAGTACCCTTCGCACTGTTGGTGGGAATGGAAACTGGTGCAGCCACTCTGGAAAACAGTATGGAGGTTCCTCAAAACGTTAAAAAGAGAACTATCCTACAACCCCATAATGGCATTACTAGGTATTTACCCACAGGATACAAAAGTACTGATTCAAAGGGATACGTGCACCCCAATGCTTATAGCAGCATTATCAACAATAGCCTAATTATGGAAAGAGCCCAAATGTCCATTGACTGATGAATGGGTAAGGAAGATGTGGTATATATGTATATATACGTACACACATACATCGGCATATTACTCAGGCACATAATAGAATGAAATCTTGCTATTTGCAATGATGTGGATGGAGTTAGAATGCATCATGGTGAGTGAAATAAGTTAATCAGAAAATGGCAAGTACTATATCATTTCACTCACATGTGGAATATAAGAAATACAACAGGTGAAAATAGGGAAAGGGGTAAAAAGAGAGAGAGGCAAACCATAAAAGACTCTTATCTATAGACAACAAACTGAGCATTGATGGAGGGGGGGGCGAAGGTGAATGGGCTAAATGAGTGATGAGTATTAAGGAGGACACTTGTGTTGATGAGCACTGCACGTCATATGTAAGTGAGGAATCACTAAACTCTACTCCTGAAACCAATACTACACTAAATCCTACAAGAACTTAACAATTTTTAACAATAATTTAAATATAATTCTTTTTTTTTAATTTTATTTATTTATTTTTTTAATTTTCTTTTTTTTTTTTTCAACGTTTATTTATTTTTGGGATAGAGAGAGACAGAGCATGAACGGGGGAGGGGCAGAGAGAGAGGGAGACACAGAATCGGAAGCAGGCTCCAGGCTCTGAGCCATCAGCCCAGAGCCCGACGCGGGGCTCGAACTCACCGACCGTGAGATCATGACCTGAGCTGAAGTCGGACGATTAACCGACTGAGCTACCCAGGCGCCCCTAATTTAAATATAATTCTTAACACGAATTTAAATAAAATTTAAATAAAAAGATGTGTTCCACATATACAATTGAATGTTACTCAACCATAAAAAGGAAAGAAATCTTGGTATTTGCAACTACGTGAATGGAACTAGACACTATTAAGCGAATTAAGTCAGTCAGAGATACACAAATACCATATCATTTCACTCACATGTGAAATTTAAGAAATGAAACAGATGGGGCACCTGGGTGGCTCAGTCGGTTAAGCGGCCGACTTCGGCTCAGGTCACGATCTCGCGGTCCATGTGTTCGAGCCCCGCGTCGGGTTCTGTGCTGACAGCTCAGAGCCTGGAGCCTGTTTCGGATTCTGTGTCTCCCTCTCTCTGACCCTCCCCTGTTCATGCTCTGTCTCTCCCTGTCTCAAAAATAAATAAAAACGTTAAAAATTAAAAAATAAATAAATAAATAAATAAATAAATAAATAAATAAATAAAAGAAATGAAACAGATGAACAAAGGGGGAAAATGAGAGAGGCAAAACAAAAAACAGACCTTAACTATAGAGAATAAATTGAGGATTTCTGGAGGTAAAGGGCTGGACAGATGGGTTAAATGGGTGATGGATATTAAGGAGGGCACTGGTTGTGATGAGCTCTGGGTGTTGTATGTGAATGAATCAATAAATTCTACATCTGAAACTATTAATCTACTGTATGTTAACTAACTGGAATTTAAATAAAAACTTGAAACTAAAAAAAGTATAATATTCCATTGTATATACGCACCACATTTTTTAATCCATTCAGTCATTGATTCACATTTAGTTTGCTTCCATATCTTGACTATTGTTAGTAATGTGGCAATTAGCATGAGAGTGCATATAGCTTTTCAAGTTGGTGTTTTTGTTTTCATCAGATTAATACCCAGAAGTGGAATTGCTAGATTATATGAGAGTTTTATTTTTAATTTTTTGAGATAGCTCTGTAATGTTTTCCATAGTGGCTGCACCGATTTCCATTCCCACCAATAGGACACAAGGATTCACTTTTCTCCACATTCTCTAACACTTGTTATTTCGTTTTGATGATTGGCGCTCTCACACATGAGAGATGAAGCTCATAGTAGTTTTATTTTTCATTTCTCTGATTATTTTTTAATGATGGGTATTTTTTCACATATTGTTGACCATCTGAATGTCTCCTGAGAATACTGTCTATTCAGATCCTCTGTCCATTTTTAAATTGTATTGTTTTGAAGTTTTTATATTAATCTCTTATCAGATATTGTTACCTTTTATTTGTTGTGATTTCTCATCTTCTTTTTTTCTTCCCTTTTTGACATTGGAATAGCAGCCTCCCAGTGATCCCCAGAAAGCAGACAGTACAAAATAAGTAAGTGTGAAGTTGAGTCTACTATACAACAGAGTGATTTCAGGAGACCTGGGGCCCAGATATCAATTCGATCCTTGCTTATAGTTCCACGTATAGTAATTCTCCTAAGCTGGCCTCAGCCCTAAAACAGAAAAAAATACTGTGAAACCTAGTGGTTAGGGACAGGTATTTTTTGGGGCGGGGGGAGGTGAGGGGGAATGAGCCTTGTTTGTCAACTTGGCAAAATTTAATACTGGTTTCATGGTCTTTAGCAAATGTTGAGTCATATGTGACACACAGTACATATGTATCATGTAATGAATGTACACTATAGCTGCACCCATAGAAGATGTAATGGGAAGAAATTCAAAAGTATGATACTTTTTTTAGTTACTAAAAAAGGAGGATTGCTGAGCAAGTATACATTCCATTATGGACTTAAATATTTTTCTACAATTTGTAAATTAATATGAAACTTTTTTTTCCTAATTTTTTTTACATGTATTTATTTTTTGAGAGACATAGAGAGACAGAGCACAAGTTGGGGAGGGGCAGAGAGAGAAGGAGACACAGAATCCAAAGCAGGCTCCAGGCTCCGAGCTGTCAGCACAGAGCCTGACGCGGGGCTCCAACTCACAAATCGTGAGATCATGACCTGAGGCAAAGTCGGACGCTTAACCGACTGAGCCACCCAGGCACCCCACTAATATGAAACATTTTAAAAAATCAGAATTAAAGCTCATAGAATCATTACTTGTTGGAAAATATTTTAGACTGAAATTATAAAAATAATATAACACATTTTCTATCTTATTAAATAAACTGCATTAGCTCCCTCCTTATCCAGATGTCACCATTCACAAGAATATGGATTTTCTATTTTAATACATTTATTTATGGTTTTATTACATATATATGTATCCCTACCTGAGATATGCTATTATTCTCTTACACATTTTATCTTTAGTTGCCTTATGCCTCTTTAGTAGTCTGTGTGTGGATTTATGTGTAGCTATGGATTTTAATCATTTTCCTAACTGTTTCTTAAAGGGATTTGAGGATGAATTTTAATGATGTGTCATTTTCATCCTACTCCTGGAATTTAGAAACTTATTTCAATCTCCTTCCATACAATGAGCCTACACTACAAGCATGCTTTTTAAGGGAATGAGAAAGCATTCCCTCAAACTACCTCATGAGACACATGGCAAGCCATTTCCTCCAAGTGAGTACACAGTCAGAACAAGGACTATTATAAATTTTAAGAACATTTCTCAAAAAAAGATGTACTAAATTTCTTTCTTGTGCTGCAGGGATAGGCCTGCAAGGAAGTCACATACACAGGACAGTTTCATGCGATAGTAGACACATATTTATTGCAGTCCTTGACATTTCTGATTGTCCTTGTGCAGCACTGCTGATTAGAAAGGTCTGTCCAATTCTGGGGTTCACTAATAGGACACTCACTGCGCTGTGGCAAATCTACGCCACATTCTCAAACATCACTTTAATAAGGAGTAAAGTCAATTATTTCACTTCTTTTTCTTTTGTCATATTTCATAGTTGTTTTAAAGACCAGATGTAGAGAAAAAGTGTGTTTGGGGGATCTTAGAGTCCCAAGCATTTTTGAGCGAGACCATAGCAATAGTTTGGTATCCAGCAAGACAGAGAGGAGAAGAGCTGTGGATGTATTTTAGACCCACCCCTGAGGGCAGACAAAAACGTGCTACATAAGCACAGCTTCCTACAAGTATTTTGAAGGCAGAGGACTGGGCTGTGCAACTCATTTGTCATTCCAACCTCACTAATCAGGTAAGTGATTCTCTTGATAGAGGAGTGAGTGTACAGAGAGATTAGGTGTGTTTGATCATGGATGTTCCTACACCTGGAAGAAAATATTCAGAATGGAGGATGAGAATTCCCCAGGAGAAAGAAACATATGGCTCAGTTGACTGGGTTTCTGTCTCCTGGCTGTAATGGTTTAGGCTTGCCTCTCTAAATTAACTCTGAGAATCCTTAAATGCCATTTTTGTGTATGTATCTAGATGAGTCAGTCATGTGATTATAGACAGTATCTTTGTTTTCTGGCACAGATGGGTAACTGCTTAGCCTGGCCTTGATTTCACATGTTCACTTTCCAAGGACTGGCTCATCTCTAAGAACCCTAGTATACTGCCCTGGAGCTCTGGGTACTGATAATACTCCCCTACTGTCTCTTTGAAACAAAGTTCCTGAGGACAAGGACATTCTTTGTCCCATCGACCTGGGCAGAGCTCTGCCAGTTGCCCGAGTCCTAGACTAGAACCTCTAATTACTATGTTTTTTCACATGGTGACCTGAAGAGCAAAGCTATCTGCTTTCAGCAAAAGTCAGGGGCTGGTTGGGTGTGCAGAAGCATTTCCATGTGGAGAGCCACCTTACACATACTAGTTGCCATAGACCTGACATCATCATGGCGATTGTGATGACTTGTCATGAAAACACACACGCTGTGGTGGGGATTGCAGGGCCCCGCCTTCTGTTGTTTGGGACTCACTGAGGGCATGGGTCTCCAGCGGCGGAGGCTGAACCATCCGGGGTGTGGGACACAAAGGGATCCAGACCCTAGTCCCTCCTTTCATGCTTTGAAGCGCTTTACCCAGGCTGTCTCGGAGGTAAAGCTATTGGGGTCTCATTAGGCGCCTGTCAAGAGTGCGGTCCAGCTCCAGGGGTGTCCCGGAGCTGATTTCCTCTAAAAGCAGGGGCATGGGAGGGAAGACAGGTAAGGGCTCTGAGCCCCAGCTTCTCCCTCTGTAAAATGGGGATGAGAATGCTTCACCCACAGGATTTCTGAACGATACACATGAACAAGCTCATGGCCTTGTGGTTTCTGTGGGATCATGAACGTCTATCTGAATTCAGGCTACTTCTTATTCCTTTTCTTCTTTTTTTGTTAGGGGTTAGGTTAGGAAAGGAGAAGAAAAAGGACCTGTGAGAAGTCCATTATATCATGTGGATGTTATGATCATGACCCAGTTGTATCAGTGTCATTGTCACAAATCAAGTGCCTGGCATGGCACTGAAGACATAGTTACACCAGTAAAGCATAGTGATTGCTAGATGTCTCCTTACACAGCTCATCGTGATGGTGGCCCAGCTCATATCAGGTGCCTGAGGAGACAGGTTCTAAGGATCTGTGTCCCGATGGCTGCTGAAGCTTCTACTCAGATTCAAGAGCAGCTTTCCCCAGGGAATCCCATCACCCCTCTCATGCCTAGTGGGATCGATGCCTGGCTCAAGTGACTTCATAGATATGAACAAAAGCATGTTGTGGAATAGCTCCTGTAAGCTTCACAAACTAGCCTAAAAGTAGATAAGCTATTTTGATCTCGTGATGGGAGTAGAGATTTAGCAGGTGGAATGTCATTCCATTAGCAGCACTTGAAACCCATCTTAGAGATGATTCTTTTTTAATGACAAACAACAAATTGTCCAAAAACTGATCTTTACTATGTGTTTGCAGTAAATAAACCTAAGTTTTTCTCACCGTATAAATAATAATCTGCAATTCCCAAAGCATCTCATAGATGGGTGTGGTTGTGCAGGTGTTAGATCTTCCTACAAATTTGGCATTGTGAACTAGATTCTTCTCTGGTGCCCGTGGTTCTTTTTCCATCATATGATACATTTTTTAATGAGCCAGTAATTTTCTAAGTATTATTTTGAAATCTCAGTAGAATTTAAGATATGTTTTTAATTAAAGTACAGTTGGTACACAATGTTACATTTGTTTCAGGTTTACAACATAGTAATTTGACCAGTCTATAAGTTATGCTGTGTTCACCTCAAGTTATAGCTGCCACCTGCCACCATACAGTGCTATAACAATACCATTGTTACTACATTCCCTATACTGTCTCTTTCATTCCTGTGACATTCATTCCATAACTGGAAACCTGTACCTCCCACTCCCCTATAAATTTTAATGTTTTAAAAATATTTATTATCCTTGAGTTTGCCCAACTATAATGATATTCAACCTTTTTTGATATAATTACAAGTTATTTAAAATGTCATTATGATTATTTCTCTAAGATATACAATTTTATTTATGTACTTCAGAAGGAAATGGACATCAACTGTCTCTAAGTATTTAGATAAATTTCATTACAAATGGTTATTTCTACTTTGGTGATGGGTAATGTGAACAAGTTTGATTAGATATAATGTGTGTCTGTTCATACTATAATCATGAGAATATTTCACCTGATTTATTTAATTGCATCATATAACTATGAATATATAGATATATGTCAAATACTTCATTGAGGTATGGCTGACATACAATATATTGCATATATTTAAAGTATATGCTTTAAAACTTTGATATTTAAATATACCTGTGAATTCGGCACTACCTCAAGATAATGAACATATCCATCACCTCAAAAAGCTTCTTTGACCCCTTTGTAACGACTCCATCTACCTTTCTCCAACCTCCCTGTCACATCACCCTACCTCATTCCCAAGCAACCACCAATCTTCTGTCACTATGGATAAGTTTTCTGTTCCTATAATTTTATGTGAATGGAATTCTAAGATGTGCATTTTTAATCAGTTTTTGGTTCAACCCAATTATTTTTACATTTATGCATTTGTTGCATTATGACTATTTCATTCTTTTTATCATATAATTAATATTTCGTTATGTGTATACACCATTATTTGGTCTCTCCATTCACCAGGTAATGGATATTTGGGTTGTTTCCATTTTGGGTTCTTGCCAATAAGCCTGCAATGAACATTAGGTGTAAGTTTTTTTCTTGGACATGTGGTTTATTTTTCTAATACTTAGGTGTATTTACTTAGAGGAGTAATCAAATTAACATTGTAAGAAAGTGCTAAACTCTTTTCCAAAGTGGTCACACCATTTTTCATTGCCATCAAGAGTGTATGAGAGTTCCATTCTCTGCAACCTAGCCAGGACTTGGTATGGTCAGTGTTTTTATTACAGCTAGTCTCAGAGGGGTATGGTGGGTTACATTTCCCTAATGGCTAATGATGCTCAGCATCCTTTCATATCCTTATATGATATTTGTATATCTTTTTGGGGGTAGTATCTTTTCAATATGTTGCCCACTTGTTCATTGAAGTGTCTGTTTCTTCTTTTTCTCCTTTGTGAGATTTTCTAATGAGGATACAAATCTTTTATCAGATGGATGATTTGCAAATATTTTCTCCTACTCAGTGGATTTTCTTTTCATTCACTCAATGGTGTCTTTGGAAAAACAAAAGTTTTTGTTTCGAGGAAATCTAGTTTTGAAATTTGTTCATTCATGGTTTTGATTTTGACTTTAATGTCATACCTAAAATTTCTTTAGCTAACATGGGATTACAAGATTATTTTCTTATATTTATCTCTAAACGTTGTAAACTTTTAGCTTTTATAGTATGGTCTGTAATTCATTTTGAGTTGACTTTTGCATATAGTGTGATACATGGATCACAGTTGATGTTTGTGTATATGGAGATCCACTTGTCCAAGCACCATTTGTTGAAAAGAATATGTTTTCTCCATTGAACTGCCCTTGTAGCTTTCGCAAAATTCTGTTGTCTATATATGTTGGGGTCTATTTGTGGACTCTTCATTTTGTTCCTTTGAACATTATTGCCTTCATCCTAATACCAACTGCCTTGATTACTTTCAAGTTATAATGAGTTTTGAAGTGAGGTCGTGCTTATTCTCCAACTTAAATCTTATTGTTCAATGTTATTTTCATAGTAGGCCTGTTAGATGCCACATGACTTTTAGAATAAGACTGTAAATTTCTTTTAAATACGTGTGCTGGTATTTCCACTGCTATTGCGTGGAATCTATAGATAAGTTCGGAGAGAATATACATCTTAACAATGCTGAGTCTTCTGACCCCTGAATACAGTACGCCTCTCCATTTATTTAGGCCTTGCTCAATTTCTCTCAGTAATGTTTTGCACTTTTCACAGTGCAGGCCTTGCATGTCTGTAGACATGGATGTGCCTCATGCATTATGTACATTCATAATTTTTGATGCCATTGTCATGACAGCATTTTTAATTACAATTCCCAGGAATTATATTTTGTTGAGCTATCAGTAGCCAAATGTTGCTGGGGAAACTTTTTGTTTGAAAATACAAGTTACTCTAGAACAGAGAAGCTACTTGTCACTTAACACATATATTAAGATTATCCAGAAAAGAGAACCAATAGGATATTGATATATAGATAGAGGGTTTTTCTGAGTTTTTATTTAAATTCCAGTTAGGTAACATACAGTGTAATATTAGTGTTGGTGTACAGTATACTGATTCCACACTTCCATTTATCACCTGGTGCTCATCAAAATTGCACTCCTTAATCCCCACCACCTCCCCTCTGGTAACCATCAGTTATCTATAGGTAAGAACCTATTTCTTGGTTTGCCTCTCTCTCTTCTTTCCCTTTGCTCATTTTTTTTTAACTCTACATATGAGTGAAATCATATGCTATTTGTCTTTCCCTGAGTGACATATTTTGCTTAGCATAACACTCTCTAGCTCCATCCACATCCCTGCAATGGCAAGATTTCATTCTTTTTAATGGTTGAGTAATATTCCGATATATAAATGTATATATTCTTTTTTCATTCATTGTCATGACTCAGTTATGTATGTACATACACACAGACACACATATATACATATATACACATATATTTATTCTTTATCCTTGTTTGGTATTTATTTATTTATTTATAGAGAGAAAGAGAGTAGGGGTGGGGCAGAGAGAAAGAGGGAGAGAGAATCCTAATCAGGCTTAAACAAACACGGGTCTTGAACTCATGAACTTTGAGACCATGACCCGAGCTGAAACCAAGAGGTGGCCACTAAACTGACTGAGCCACCCAGGTGCCCCTCCTTTTTTAAGATTATTTATTTATTTAGAGAGATAGAGAGAGAGAGAGGCAGAGTAGAAGAGAGAGAGGGAGACAGAGAATCCCAAGCAGGTTCCAGAGCTGTCACACAGAGTCTGATGCAGGGCTTGAACTCAGGAACCGTAAGATCGTGATCTGAGCCAAAACCAAAAGTCAGGTGCTTAACCAACTGTGCCACCTTGGTGCCCCTCTTATTTATCCTTAAACAAACTCACCCTGAAGAGCTTTTGGTTCAAGAATAAGAGAAGGAAGGCATGTGTGAACGTGTGTATGTTGCGGGCGGGGGGAGGATGAAACCAGGAGGAATATTTATTGTGAGGAATATGTGATGTAAATTACTGTGAATTAAATCAGTCTTCAGTTTTGAGCACATTAGGAGACAAATCAGGATGGTGGTTGTTTTTGTTTTTTGGTTTTTTTCCCCAGCTTTATTTGGCCAGAAGGGTGACTCAGAGACTCTTGTACAACTTGGGAGAAACTGAAATCTATTCATGATTTTTGCCTGAATCTTTCAAGTATAATAGTTGGTAAGTGTTGTTTTATGGTTCTGTCACTTTCTAGATGTATAAATTGACAATTAAAATATTGGGTAGAGCTTCTACCTTCTCTTCTATCACTTATTTATTCATGTGTATATTTCATGAATATGATTATGGATTCCTACTTTGCTCAAAGGATTACCATTTGACATTACAAGTGTATATTTTGATGCTGACATTGCCACAGAATTAGCCACTATAAGTCCCTGTAAATTAACTCCTGGGTCCATTTGTTACCCCCTTAGAATTCTTTGAGAATGGACTTTACTCTGTGAGCCTGAGTATCTCAAAATGTGGAGAAAGAAAGTAATATTGCCAACCTCAGAACAATGATTTGAGGATTTCAAAAGAAAAGCCAGAAAACAACAGTCTACACTGTGTGGCATCTGGAAATCCTTCCACATGTTAGCTGCTGGTTCCAGCTTTGCCTTCTTCATTCTATCAACATGATGCCTCTGACATGAACATCATAGCATGACTACCAGAGAGAACACTTAGACATGGTATAACAGGCAAAGATGAACCCACATTTCCATGATGTGAGAGGTTCAGTGTCACTGCACTGTGTGAGATGGAGCTGGGGAAGAGGCACCGTGTCATTGCAGTTTCCAGTGACCTGGGTGTGGACAGTGAAGCACATTTTCAACCGCTCTCCCTGTGATTATGTTCTTTGCCTTACTCTCTTTCCTCTTTATTCCATGCATTGTATGAACCCCTGACTCTCCCTTTTGTTGGGATAGCAGAGAAAGGTATGGACTCGATCCCCAGAAATAGGAGCTGATAGAGAAGAACAAGTATTGTATCCAATGTGCTAGAAAATTTGTTGTAGTCAGAGTGAAAAGATCATGGCCCTATCACTGGGACACTGTAATTAAGTCATTTCTTTCTTCCAGTGCTTTCTAAATAAGAAGATAACAATACCCAGTGCTCCCAACCACCCAGAATTATTGTGGACTTTAAGTGTGATTCCATGTGAGAATGCAATCTGTGGTCATAGGTGAGAGTGAAGGACCACTGCACATTTGACTAATCGTATTAATGGAAACACCCCCCTGAAATCACAGAAATATTCATGGTAGACATTAAATTTAATGTACATAAATGTCAGATATTTATGTCAGGATTTCTCCCAAGTGTGGTCCATGCACTAACTCATCAAAAAGAGCAGGGTGTGCATATTAAAATGGTGGGTATATTGGTCCACATTAGCTTTACTGTATACAAAACAAAAAAAGTTTTGGGATATCTCTCCATAATTCTTTGGAGCTTCTGGTGTTTTCCTCAAAATGTCTGTATTCCTTCACGTGCAGGTATTTGATAACCAACTCTGCCTTTATCATCACATGGCACTGTCCCTGTCCTGTCTTAACATGGCCATCTTCTTATAAAGATAACACTCACATACTCTAATATGACATCATAACTAATTACATCTGCAACAACCATACCTCCAGATAAGGTTACATTTGAGGCACTGGGTATTAAGACTTCAAAATATCTTTTTTTTGGGGGGGGGCAGTTGATGCAATTTAACCTATAATAGCCACTGAAAAAATTCATGGGGATACAACACAGTGAACAAGACAAGCCATATCCCCAGTGCTTTTATTCTACCTTGGGGAAACCGTCAATAAACAGACAAGCAAATCAATAAGCAGGACAATTTTATATGGGAATATATATTGTCCAAAGACAGTAAATGAATCCTTTTAGTAAGAAATGATGGGGTCATGGATTATTATAGATGGGGTTGTCAGTCTAGCTCGTTCTCAGAAAGTGATATTTGAGCTGATTCCTGAATGGCAAGAGCAAACCAAGCCTGGGCTGGCCTTTTGGTATGCAGAAGTACGCCAGTACTTCCAAGAGCAGATGATGAACTCAAGTGACTGAAGCCTGGCGGACAATGTGCAGATGGTGGAAGATGAGTTCCCAGGGCAGACAGGAGCCACAACATTTGGGACATGAGATTTAAATTTATTCTATTTGGATATTTATAGTATGAGAGTGACATGATGTGATTCATATGCTCAGTGGTGACTCTGGCCACTGTGAGGAGAATGGACTGGACAGGGACAGGATAGCTGTGGGGATAACCATAAGGAAAATCTTGTAGAAGTTCAGAGGAGGGACTGTGCCAGTGCTGCATCAGTGTGCAGGCAACAGGGGTGGCCCTGGACATGGGCATGTTGGACAATCAGGCACTACATTGGGTGTGGGTGGATGTGTGGGGGTAAGACAGGAGCTTAGGTGAGCCCTTGACTTTTTGTACCACCATGTGCAGAAATGGTGATGCCATTTTCTAAGATCTGTTATTTCAACCAATTTTGAGACATTCCCATGATAGGTATCCAATGGTGGATATAATTAAATTTAGTGATTTAAAAGACACAACAGTTGATGAATAGGATTCAGTTATAAGATTATCAAGGTTATCAACCTTTAATAAAGATACATGTAAATGTTTTTTTCTTTCTTCTTTCTTTTCTTTTCTTTTCTTTCTTTTCTTTTTTTTCTTTTTCTTTTTCTTTTATTTTTTTGAGAGAGAGATAGGGCCAGAGGCAGAGAGAGGGAGACAGAGAATCCCAAGCACCCTCTGCGTCATCAGTACAGAGCCTGATGCAGGATTCGAATTCACAAACCTGAGCCAAAATCAAGAGTCAGATGCTTCACAGACTGAACCACCCAGACACCCCATGGAAACGTTTTCTAAAACTATCCACAGTATTAGAAACTGAACTTTCATATATGTATGTAAACTTCCAGCTTTTATTAAGCTGTTACTATGTGCCTTTCAACTTTCTATGTGTGGTCATGTATACACTAAACCAATTCTCAAAACAACAATCCATGAGGAGTAGCTGATTGTTTTCCTCATTTACAGAGGAGGAAACTGAGGCATAGAGGTTCATTCATTTTCCTAAAGTTCAGAAACAGCCATTTATATCAACATTTCTGCAGTAGAATTTTTTAAATGACATGATTCCTGACCATGTGTCCTTGTAATTCCCAAAAGACAAATATATATATCACTATTTTTGTATCATTATATATACTATTACATATTATATTTGCATATTATTATATTATATATAGTTATATATATATAATAAACTATATATATAGTTACAGTTATATAATTATAATTAACATGCTATGTTATATTAGTTTTTGATGTGCAGCGTATTGTCAACAATTCTATACATTACTAAATACCATAAGGGTAGTCACTATCTGTCACCATACGTTTTGAAAATATTCTTGTCTATATTTCCTATGCTATACTTTTAATCTCCATAATTTATGTATTTTATAACTGAAAGTTAATACCTCTTAATCCCCTTTACTATTTCATCCATTCCCCCAATGACTTACCCTCTGGCAACTACTTTATTCTCTGTGTTTAGCAACCTGTATTTTTACAACTCACACTTGTCAGATTAGCTAAAATTAACAACACACACGCGCGCGCGTGCGCGCACACACACACACACACACACACACACACACACAAAACCGGCGTTGGAGAGGATGCAGAGAAAGGGGAACCCTGTTGCTCTGTTGGAGGGGAAGAAAACTGGTGCAACCAATCTGGAAAGCAGTATGGAGGTTTCTCAAAAAGTTAAAAGTAGAACTACCCTATGATCCAGCAATTGCACTACTAGGTATTTACCCAAAGGATACAAAAATACAGATTCAAAGGGGTACATGCACCCCAATGTCTATAGCAGCATTATCAACAATAACCAGACTATGGAGAGTCTCAAGTGTCCATCAAATGATGAATGGATAAAGAAGATGTGTTCTATATGTACATTGGAATATTACTCAACCATCAAAAAAGAAGGAAATCTTGTCATCTACAACAACGTACATCGAGCTAGAATGTATTGATAAGCAAAATAAATCAATCAGAGAAAGACAAATATCATGGTCTCACTAATATGTGGAATTTAAGAAACAAATCAGATAAACATATGGGAAGGAGAGAGAAGAGAGAGAAACAAACCACAAAGGACTCTTAATGACAGAGAACAAACTGAGGGTTGATGGAGGCAAGTGGGTGGGTGATGGGCTAGATGGATGATAGGTGTTAAGGATAGCACTTGTGATGATCACTGGGTGTTGTAAGTAAGTGATGAATCACTGAATTCTTCTCCTGAAATTAACATTGCACCGTATTTTAACTAACATTTAAATTAAATAAATAAATAAATAAATAAATAAATAGGATCTTGGAGATCTTTCCATATTAAAAAAAATGAGTATGTGTTTTTGTTCATTTGTTTTGTTTTGTTTTTTAGATTCCACATATAAGTGAAATCATATGGTATTTGTCGTTCTTTCTCTGATATTTCACTTAGCATAAAGCCTTCTAAGTCCATCCAGGTAGACCAAATGGCAAGAGCTCATTATTTTTCATAACTGAGTAACTATATATATATATATATATATATATATATATATATATATAGTTTCTTGAAATTGAATTGCTGATTCAATTTCATTATTATTCATTGGTCTGTTCAAACTTCCTATTTCATCCTAGTTCAGTTTGGAAGATTGATAAAATTATTGGCTAATTTTTTCCTAACATTTAATTCTTTCTGTTACTTTGTTATTAGCACGTAGAAATGCAAGATTTCCACATATTGATTTCGTATCCTGCAAATTTACTGAATTCACTTCTCAACTTGAAGTGTTTCCAGGTGGAGTCCTTAGGATATTCTATAAATAGTATCATGTCATCTCCCAAAAGTGAAAGGTTTACTTCTTCCTTACTAATTTGAATGACTTTTTTTTTTTTGTCTTTTTCTTGTCTGAATGCCATGGCTGGAATTTCCAGTATTAGGTTGAATAAAAGTGCTTAGAGTGGACATCCTGTTCTTGTTCCAGTCTTAGAGGAAAAGCTTTAAGTTTTCGCCATTGACCCCAATGTTAACTGTGGATTTCTTATACATGGTCTTTATTATCTTGAGGTATGTCCTCTCTACACCCCCTTTGTTGAGAGTTTTTATCATGAATGGATGCTGTATGTTATCAAATTATTTTTCTGCATCTATTGAGAAGATCACATGATTTTTATCCTTTCTGTCGTTAATGTGATGTATTGATTAACATGGAATGATTTGCAAATATTGTACGACACTTGCATTCCTGGAATAAATCTTACTTGATCACGGTGAGTGACTTTTTTAATGAACTATTGAATTCGGTTTACTAATATTTTGTTGCGCAGGACTTTTGCATCTATGCTCATCATATATATTTGCTGGTAGTTTTTCTATTTCTTGCTTTCACTATCTTTGTAGTGTATTTTTTTAAGTTTATTTATTTATTTTGAAAAACAGAGAGAGCGGGGGGTGGGCAGAGAGAGGGAGAGAGAAAAAATCCCAGGCATGCTTCATGCTTATATCCTTCCCCCCCACCCCCGCCACCGATGTGGGGCTGGAACTCACAAAACGTGAGATCACGACCTGAGCTGAAATCAAGATTCGGATGGTTAACTGACTGAGTCACCCAGGTGCCCCTGTAGTATGTTTTTCTTGTTTTGGTATCAGGGTTTTTGCTGGCCTTTTAGAATGAATATGGACATTTTACATTCTCTCCTATTGTTTGGAATAGTTTGAAAAGAATAGTTACTAAGTCTTCATTAAGTATTAGTAGAATTCACCTCTGAAGCCATCTAGTCCTGGACTTTTGTTTGTTGGGAGCTTTAAGATTACTGATTTGATTTCATGTCTGTTAACTGGTCTGTTCAAACTCTCTATTTCTTTCTGGTTCATTTTTGGAAGACTGTATGTCTCTAGGAATTGATCCATTTCTTCTAGATTGTCCAATTTGTTGCCATATAATTTTTCATAATATACTCTTATGATCCTTTGTATTTCTTTGGTTTCCGATTTGTTTCTCCTCCTTCATTTCTGCTTTTATTTCTTTGAATCCTTTCTCTTTCTTTCTTGTTGAGTCTGGCTAAGGTTTGCAGTGTTATTTTTAATAGAATCAAATGCTGGTCTTATCAATCTTTTCTATTTTTTTATTTGTTTGTTTGTTTGTTTTTAGTCTTTATTTCACTTATTTGCACTCTAATCTTTACTATTTCCTTTCTTCTACTAGCTTTGGACTTCTTTTTCTAGCTACTTTAGGTGTAGAGTTAGGTTGTTCCCTTGAGATTTTTCTTGCTTGTTGAGGTAAGCCTGTATCACTGTAAACATCTTTCTTAGAACTGCTTTTGCTGCATCCCAAAGATTTTGGATTGTTGTGATTTCATTTTCATTTGTTTCCACATTTTTTAAATATCCCCTCCGATTTTTTTTGGTTGGGACATCCATTGTTTAATAGCATGTTGTTTAGCTTCCATGTATTTGTTTTCTCTTCAGATTTTTCCTGTAACTTATTTCTAGTTTCATACTGTTGTGCTTAGAAATGATGTTTGATATGCTCTCAATTTTCTTAAATTTGAGACTTGTTTTGTGGCCTAACATGGGATCTATCCTGAAAAATATTCCATGTGCGCTTGAAAAGTTTGTGTATTCTTCTCGTTTTGAATAGTATGTTCTCTATATATCTATTAATTCCATCTGGTGAATTGTGTCACTCAAAGCTACTGTCTCCTCATCAATTTTCTGGCTCTGTGATTTATCTATTGATATACATGGGGTGCATCCATAGCTGTGCCAGAAAGACAGATTGCAAACACCTAGTCTGACTGTTGGACTTCCCCCCCCCCCCACCAACCAATGAAAGCCTCTCAGTTGGCCATGCACCAAGCAATACCTGCTATTCAGTGCACCAGAAACTATGGCAGAGAGGGTAATGGCAGACAGCTAGCCGGCATGCTGCCCTACCCACCTACCTGCCTATAGCAACCTCAGATAGGCTAATCAGCTACACAGGGCACAAAGTCTGCCAGTGCACCCACAGCAGGCAAAGTGGATCATTGCAGCAGCTTGGCTGAAGGCAAATATGGCTCAGCCAAAACAGTAGAGCACGTGAAGACCACCTAAGAAGTACCCCTGGGGTTCCTGGTTCTAGTGGCTGGGAGGATTGTGGTACAGGGTACCACAAGAACTCTTCTACAGAAGGCCACTCCCTTCAAGACCAGGAGATGTAGATGACCTCCCTAATGCATAGAAAAAAAAAACACAGAGAGTTAGAGAAGACAGGACTATATCTCAAGTGCAGAAACAACAGAAAAATCACAGCAAATGAGCTAAATGAAATGGAGATAAATAACACGCCCCATAAAGAATTCAGAGTAATGGTCATAAAGATGACCCACTGGACTTGAGAAAAGAGTGGATGAACTCAGTCAGAACTTCAACAAAGATATAAAAGCACAAAAAGAACCAGTCAGAGATGAAAGAGTCAATAAGTACAAAAAATACATCACAAGGAATCAACAACACATTACAGGATGAGGAAGATCAGATTTATTTTTGTTTTAAACTCTTTTTTCTGCACTCTGAAATGTAATTGCAATTTTGCAAATGAGGGAATTGAGTAACTGTGAGCTGAAGCAAAAGTCATCAAGCTCCTCCTGTTTGTAAGTAGAGAACTAGGGTTTAATCCTCGTCTGTTCCCAGAGCACACAGTTATAACCAGTACACTTAGGAAGAAGAGTAAGACTCCGGGTGCCTGGGTGGCACAGTTGGTTAAGCATCCGACTCTTTTTCTTTTTTAATTTTTTTTAATGTTTATTTATTTTTCTGACAGAGACAGAGACAGAATGCGAGTGGGTTAGGGGAAGAGAGAGAGGGAGACACAGAAGCAGAAGCAGGCCCCAGGCTCTGAGCTGTCAGCACAGAGCCCGACGCGGGGCTCGAACTCACGAGCTGTGAGATCATGACCTGAGCCGAAGTCGGACGCTCAACCGACTGAGCCACCCAGGTGCCCCAAGCGTCTGCCTCTTGATTTCAGCTCAGGTCATGATCCCATGGTTCATGGAGTCGACCCTAATGTCTGGCTCTGCGCTGACAGCATGGAGCCTGCTTGGGATTCTCTCTCTCTCACTCTTTCTCTGACAATCCCTCGCTGTCTCTGTCTTTCAAAATAAATGAATTTCTAATTTTTTTTTTTTTTTTTTTTTTTAAGAAAGAAGCATGAGTCTGTCAGCTTATGGTGAATGATGTTAGGTTGGAGCCATATCTTGATGGTGTCAAAAAGAAAACTACAGGCCCAAGATGGAATCATTTATGCTAGCCCAAGTCACAGAACTGGGCTTAATTACTAACCTAGTGACAACTTCAAACTCCCCTAGAAATGTGATTTCAACTTGTCAGTCAGGAATTTTCTTGTCATCACCAGTAAGGTAATCTGTCGCAAGGCAACTAGAGTTGCTCATTGCTACTGCATTCTTCATTGTTTCTTGTGCTGTTCAGTTCACGGAGCCTGTAAGTATGTATTATAATTTTTAGGAGAATATACATCATCTCCTTCCATCCTAGACTACCCCTCTGTCACCTTATATGTACTGATTCTTTTATCAATTTCTGTTTGAAACTTCCAATTTTTAAAAAATATAATGAATTACGGGGGCACCTGGGTGGCTCAGTCAGTTAAACATCTGACTTTGGCTCAGGTCATGAACTTGTGGTTCATGGGTTTGACCCCCATGTGGGGCTCTGTGCTGACAACTCAGAGCCTGGAGCTTGCTTTGTATTATGTGTCTCTCTCTGCCTCTGCCCCACTCACACTCTGTCTGTCTCTCTCAAAAATAAATAAAAACATTTATAAAAAAGAGAAAAGAAATAGAATCAATTACAATATACCTACTAGTTTTCTGCCCTGTGCATAGGTAAAAGGTAACATATTATGCACAATTGATCTTCAATACACATTTATGACAAAAAGAAAATGAATTTGATAAAACATATCAATAAAAGGAAGGATAAATACTATGTGGTCATTTCACCAGATGCAGAAAATGCATTTGACACGGTATAACATCCATTCATGATAAAGACCCTCAACAAAGTGGAATTAGAGGGAACATACCTCAATATAATAAAGACCATATGTGACAGACACAGAGCTAACATTATATCAATGGTGAAAAACGGAAAACATTTCCCCTAAGGTCAGGGACAAGACAAGGATATCCACTCTCACCATTATTATTTAACAAAGTATTAGTAGTCCAAGCCACAGGAGTGAAGAGGAAGGAAAACAAAGGCATCCAAATTATAAAAGAAGAAGTAAAATGTTTACAATTTTCAGACTACACGATGCTATATACAGAAAACACTAAACACTCCACCGGGGTGGGGGGAAACTACTAGAACTGGTAAATGAATTTAGTAAGGTTTCAGGATACAGAGTCACCATATAGAAATCCATAGCATTTTTTTTTTTTTTACTGAAAACTATGTTTTCTTATTTTTGAGTAAACTATGGAGTGATGCTTCAGACTGAATAAATATGGATACAAATTTGTCCTATCTTTGCCATATGGCTATTATTTTTTTAGTATGAAATTTATTGGCAAATTGCTTTCCATACAACACCCAGTACTCAGCCCAACAGGTGCCCTCCTCAATGCCCATCACCCACTTTCCCTCCCTCCCACCCCCCATCAACCCTAAGTTTATACGCAGTTTTTAAGGGCATTTTATATTCCAAAATGAAGCAAAAGAAAGAGAAGTTAAGAAAGCACTCCCATCCATATCACAAGAAAGATGATAAAATACCCAGGGGTAACTTCACTCAATAAAATATTGAAAAAAAAATATATCGAAAACAACACAAACAATTGGAAAGATATTCCATCCTCATGGATTGGAAGAAAAAGTGTTATTAAAATGTCCATACTACCCAAAGCAATCTATAGATTTAAGGCATTCCCTTTGAAAATACCAACACAATTTTTCACAGAAGTAGAACAAATAATCCTAAAATTTGTATGGAACCACAGAAGACTCTGAATAGCCAAAACAATCTTGAAAAAGAAAAGCAAAAATTGGAGGCATCACGTTTCTGGACTTCAAGTTATATTACAGAGCTGTAGCCATGAAAACAGTGTGATACTGGCACCAAAACAAAGCAAAACAAAACAAAAACACATACATGGATGGAATACAATAGAAAATCAGAAAAACTAATGTATCTATGGTCAATTAATCCTTGACAAAGGAGGAAAGAATATGCAGTGGGGGTAAAAAATAAAAAAGCGTCTTCCAGAAATGATGTTGGGAGAACTGGATGGCTACAAGGGAAATGAGGAAAATGTTCCACTGGCCTACACCATGCCAAGATAAATTCAAAATGAATTAAGTACCTAAATGTGAGACTGTCAACTATAAAAATCTTAGAAGGCAACAGAGGCAGTAATTTCTCCAACAACATAGCAACAACATATGTCTCCAACAACGACATAGCAACCTTTTCTAGATATAAGTTCTGAGGCAAGGGAAACAAAAGCTGGAACAAACTACTGTGACTTCATCAAAATATAAAGCTTCTGCACAGTGAAGGAAACAAACAACAAACCTAAAAGACAACCTACAGAATGGGAGAAGATATTTGCAAATGACATGTCTGATTAAGGGTTAGTATCTAAAACATATAAATCATGTATACATATCAAAACCCAAAAAAATAATCCAATTAGACAGTGGGAAGGGGGCATGAACAGATATTTCTCCAATGGAGATATTCACTTGACCAAACACACAGATGAAAGGATATTCAACATCACTCATCATCAGGGAATTGCAAATCAAAAGCACAATGATATATCACCTTAACCTATCACAATGGCTAAAATCACAAACACAAGAACCAACAATTGTTGTAGAGGATGTGGAGAAACAGGAAACCTCATGGACTGTTGGTGGAAGTGCAAACTGACGCAGCCACTGTGGAAAACGGTATGAAGGTTCCTCATGCACTAGCGGGTATTTACCCAAAGAAAACAAAAGTACAATTCAAAGGGATATATGCACCCCTACATTTCTTGCCACGCTATTTACAACAGGCAAAGTATGGAAGCAGCCCCAGTATCCATCAACAGATGAATGAATAAAGAAGATGTAGTATATAAATATATACAAAGGAACATTATTCAGCCATTAAAAAGAATGAAATCTTGTCATTTGCAGCAACATGGATGGAGCTAGATTGTATTATGCTAAACCAAATAAGTCAGTCAGAGAAAGACAAATACCATCTGATTTCACTCATAGATGGAATTTAAGGGGAAAAATTGAGCAAAGGAAAAAAAAAAAGAGTCAGACGAACCAAGAAATACACTATTTTTTGCCTTGTTACTTTAATTCCAGTTAGTTATCTGAGTCTCTCTGATGACTTATTTCACTTTGCATTATACTCTTTATCTACATCCATGCCATTGAAAATGGCAAGATTTCATTCTTTTTTATGCCTGAATAACATTCCATTGGGTATATATACCACTTCTTCCATTTGTCTATCAATGGACACTTGGGAAGCATCCATATCTTGGCTATTGTAAATTCTACTGTTATAAACATAAGGATTCAGGTATCACTTTGAATTAATGCCTGTGTTATTTGGTAAATACGCAGCAGTGCAATGACTGGATCCTAGCATAGTTCCGTTTTTAATTTTTTGAGGAACCACCATACTGTTTTCAATACGGGCTGCTCCAGCTTGCACTTCCCCCAACAGTGCAAGAGTGCTCCTATTTCTCCACATCCTTGCCAACACCTGTTGTTTCTTGTGTTGTTGATTTCAGCCACTCTGACTGGTGTGCAGTGATATCTCATTGTAGTTATTTGGGCAGGATATATATATATATATATATATATATATATATATATATATATATTTTAATTTACATCCAAGTTAGTTATCATATAGTAAAAATGATTTTAGTAGATTCCAGTGATTCATCCCTTGTGTATAACACCCAGTGCTCATCCCAACAAATGTCTTTCTTAATGGCCCTTACTCATTTAGCCCATCCCCCCACCAACACCCACTCCAGCAACCCTCAGTTTGTTCTCTGTATTTAAAAGTCTCTTACATTTTGTCCCCCTCCTTCTTTTTATATTACTGTTGCTTCCCTTCCCTTATGTTCATCTGTTTTGTATCTTAAAGTCCTTATATGAGTGAAGTCATATGATATTTGTCTTTCTTATATTGACTAATTTCACTTAGCATAATACCCTCTAGTTCCCTCCACGTTGTTGCAAATGGCAAGATTTCATTCTTTTTGATTGCTGGGTAATATTCCATTGTGTGTGTGTGTGTGTGTGTGTGTGTGTGTGTGTGTGTGTGTGTGTGTATACCACATCTTCTTTATCCATTTATCCTTTGATGAATATTTGGGCTCTTTGCATACTTTGGCTATTGTCAATAGCGCTGCTATAAACATTGGGATGCACGTGCCCCTTTGAAACAGCACACCTGTATCCCTGTGGGGGATAAGATTAGCAATCCCCCAGGCCTACACCAATGAGTTTACAAGGCATAAATAAACACAAAGTCAAAAAATGCTTACACCCGAGTTTGGGAAAAACAGATTGGCATTCCAAGAATAGGGAGGCACAAAGATGCCAAGAATAGGGGTGTGCAAAGGCACCCCAAAATAGGGAGGTGGTGATGAACCCCCAAAAATAGAGAGGGAAGGGCAAAGGCCTGAAATAGAATCGGTGCAAAGGTGCCCAATACATAGGAATAATGAGATTAGATATTCAGGGTGAAAGCACCCCAAGTTTAGTACTATAGCAGAAAGCTGCTTTCATAGAAGAATAGGGCCAGGTTAGGTAACTTGGTGAATTGGACTTTAGACCACTGTGCTGTAGGCAAAGCAGCCCAGAGTGGAGATGGTTAACAAAAGAAAAGGTGTCTTGTTAACCCTGAGGTTATTCCCCTTATCTGTCTCATCCCCTAAGCTGGCAAAGATAAACAGGCACAGCGCCTCCTGTCTGCTGTTAACAACCATCTACCCATGTTCCCGGCGCCTGGATTTTGCTTTATATTGACTCAAACCCCAAACACTGTATATCTTCAAGACCCCCTTTTCCCCCTCACATCCTCAAGTTAATGTTCACAGTTTCTTTGTCTTTTTTTGTGCACACCCATCACGTTTGTAAGCCTTCTGATCTGAATAAATACACGAGGCAAGGACCCTTCTTCAGGGCTCTTGTCTTTTTCCTGGACATTAGCCATCTCTTGTTTTAATCCTGCGTTCGCTCTTTTGCTAGACAAAAGAGAACTTTAGACTTAGAGTTTACGACCTAGCCCTTGGATAAATACCTCATAGTGTAATTTCTGGGTTGTAGGGTAGTTCTATTTTTAACTTTTTGAAGAACCTCCATACTGTTTTCCAGAGTGGCGGCACCAGTTTGCATTGCCACCAGCAGTGCAAAAGAGATCCTCTTTCTCCACATCCTCACCAAAATCTGCTGTCGCCTGAGTTGTTAATTTTAGCCATTCTGACTGGTGTGAGGTGGCATCTCA
The DNA here is from genome assembly GCF_014898765.1 of Herpailurus yagouaroundi. Lineage (NCBI taxonomy): Eukaryota > Metazoa > Chordata > Mammalia > Carnivora > Felidae > Herpailurus > Herpailurus yagouaroundi. The sequence continues at coordinate 63,850 of NW_024420552.1, forward strand.
TTGTGGTTTTAATTTGTATTTCCCTTATGATGAGTGATGTTGAGCATTTTTTCGTGTGTCTGTTAGCCATCTCTACGTCTTCTTTGGAGAAGTTTCTATGCATGTCTCTTGCCCATTTCTTCACTGGACTATTTGTTTTTTTGTGTGTTGAGTTTGATAAGTTCCTTATAGATTTTGGATACTAACCCTTTATCTGATATGTCATTTGCAAACATCTTCTCCCATTGTGTTGGATGCCTTTTAGTTTTGTTGATTGTTTCCTTCACTGTGCAAAATATTTTAATCTTGATTATGTCCCAGTAGTTCATTTTTGCTTTTGTTTCCCTTGTCTCCAGAGATGTGTTGGGTAAGAAGTTGCTGCGGCCGAGGTTAAAAAGGTTTTTGCCTGCTTTCTCCTCCAGGATTTTGATGGCTTCCTGTCTTACATTGAGGTCTTTCATCCATTTTGAGTTTATTTTTGTGTATGGTGTAAGAAAGTGGTCCAGGTTCATTCTTCTGCATGTCGCTGTCCAGTTTTCCCAGCACCACTTGCTGAAAAGACTGTCTTTATTCCATTGGATATTCTTTCCTACTTTGTCAAAGAATAGTTGGCCATACGTTTGTGAGTCCATTTCTGGGTTCTCTATTCTGTTCCATTGATCTGAATGTCTGTTTTTGTGCCAGAACGATACTGTCTTGATGATTACAGCTTGTATAAGTCTCGAAGTTGGGGACTGTGATGCTTATGGCTTTGGTTTTCTTTTTCAGGATTGCTTTGGCTATCTTGCATCTTTTTTTGCTTCCACACAAATTTTAGGATTGTTTGTTCTAGCTCTGTGAAGAATGCTGGTTTTATTTTTATAAGGATTGCATTGAATATGTAGACTGCTTTGGGTAGCATTGACATTTTAACAATATTTGTTCTTCCATTCCATGAGCATGAAATGTTTTTCCTTTTAACCGTGTGTGTCTTCTTCAGTTTCTTTCATAAGCTTTCTATAGTTTTCAGTGAATAGGTTTTTCACCTCTTTGGTTAAGTTTATTCCTAGGTATTTAATGGTTTTTGGTGTAATTGTAAATGGGATCAATTCCTCGATTTCTCTTTCCGTTGCTTTATTATTGGTGTATAAGAATGCAACCAATTTCTGTGCATTGACTTCACACCCTGCAACTTTGCTGAATTCATGGTTCAGTTCTAGCAAGTTTTTGATTAATTTTTTGGGATTTCCATGTAGATTATCATGTCATCTGCAAAGAGTGAAAGTTTGACTTCCTCCTTGACAATTTGGATGCCTTTTGTTCCTTTGTGTTGTCTGATTACTGAGGCTAGGTCTCCCAATACCATGTTGAATAACAGTGGCGAGAGTGGACATCCCTGTCGTGTTCCTGACCTTAGGGGGAAATCTCTCAGATTTTCCCCATCGAGGATGATATTAATGGTGGTTCTGTCATATATAGCTTTTATGCTCTTGAGGTATGATCCTTCTATACCTACTTTCTTGAGTGTTTTGATCCAGAAAAGATGCTGTATTTTGTAAAATGCTTTCTCTGCACCTATTGATAAGATCATGTGGGTCTTGTCCTTTCTTTTATTGATGTGATGTATCACATTGATTGTTTTGTGGATATTGAACAGGTTTGCATCCCTGGTACGAATCTCACTTGGTCTTGGTGAATAATTCTTTTAATGTATTATTGGATCCAGTTGGCTAATATCTTGTTGAGGATTTTTGCATCCATGTTCATCAGGAAAATTGGTCGATAGTTCTCCTTTTTACTGGGGTCTTTGTCTGGTTTTGGAATGAAGGTAATGCTGGCCTCATAGAATGACTTTGGGAGTTTTCCATTTTTATTTTTTGGAACAGCTTCAAAATAATCGGTGTTAACTCTTCTTGAAAGCTTTGGCAGAATTCCCCTGGGAAGCCATCCAGCCCTGGACTCTTGTTTTGGGGAGATTTATTTTTATTATTAATTCAACTTCTTTACCCCTTATGGGTCTTCTCAAATTTTCTTTTTGTTCTTGTTTCAGTTTTGGCAGCCTATATGTTTCTAGAAATTTGTCCATTTCTTCCAGATTGTCCAATTTATTGGGGGTATAATTGCTCCTAATATTCTCTTATTGTTGTTTGTATTTCTGCAGTGTTGGTTGTGATCTCTCCTCTTTCATTCTGTGTTTTATTCATTGGGGTCCTTTCCTTTTTCTTTTTGATCAAACTTGCTAGGAGTTTATCAATTTTGTTAATTCTTTCAAGGAGACAGCTCCTGGTTTCATTGATCTGTTCTACTATTTTGTTTAGTTTTTTCATTTCGATGGCATTGATTTTCTGTTCTAATCTTTATTATTTCCTGTTTTCTGCTAGTTTTGGGGTTTTATTTGCTGTTCTTTTTCCAGTTCTCTCAGGTTTATGGTTAGATTGAGCATCTGAGACCTTTCTTATTTCTTTAAGAAGGTCTGGATTGCTATATACTTCCTTCTTATTACTGTCTTTTCTGCATCCCAGAATTTTGGGGCTGTGGTATTATCATTTTCATTGGCTTCCATGCACTTTTCAATTTCCTCTTTAACTTCTTGGTTAGCCCATTGATTCTTTAGTAGGCTGTTCTTTAGTCTCCAAGTATTTGCTGTCTTTCCAATTTTTTTCTTGTGGTTGATTTCGAGTTTTATAGCATTGTGGTCTGAAAATATGCACGGTATGATCTCGATCTTTTTGTACTTGCTGAGGGCTGATTTGTGATCCAGTATGTGATCTATTCTGAAGAATGTTCCATGTGCACTGGAGAAGAATAAGTAGTCTGCTGCTTTAGGATGAAATGTTCTGAATTTATCTCCTAAGTCCACCCAATCCAGTATGTCATTCAAAGCCATTGTTTCCTTGTTGGTTTTCTGTTTAGATGATCTGTCCATTACTGTAAGTGGGGTGTTGAAGACCCCTACTATGATGGTATAATTATCAGTGAGTTTCTGTATGTTTGTGATTAATCTATTTATATATTTGTGTACTCACACGTTTGGAGAATATATATTTACAATTCTTAGATCTTCTTGGTGGATAGACCCTTTAATTATGATATAATGCCCTTCTTCATCTCCTGTTACAGTCTTTATTTTAAAGTCTAGATTGTCTGATATAAGTATGGCTACTCTGGCTTTCTTTTGTTGACCATTAGCATGATAGATGGTTCTCCATCCCCTTACTTGCAATCTGAAGGTGTCTTTAGGTCTAAAGTATGTCTCTTGTAAACAGCATATAGATGGATCTTGTTTTCTTATCCATTCTGTTACCATAGATATATTTTGATTGGAGCATTTAGGCCATTGACATTTAGAGTGAGTACTAAAAGATATGAATTTATTGCTATTATGTTGCCTGTAGAGTTGGAGTTTCTGGTGGTGTTCTCGGTTCATCTCTAGTCTTTGTTGTTTTTGCTCTCTTTGCTTTTGTTTCATCTTTTCTCCACTCAGAAAGTCCCCCTTAAAATTTCTTGCAGGGCTGGTTTAGTGGTCACGAACTCCTTTATTTTTTGTTTCTCTGGGATATTTTTATCTCGTCTTCTGTTTTGAATGACAGCCTTTCTGGGTAAAGAATTCTTGGTCACATATTTTTCCAATTCAGCACATTGAATATATCCTGCCACTCCTTTCTGGCCTGCCAAGTTTCTGTGGATAGGTCTGCTGCAAACCTGACCTGTCTTCCTTTGTATATTAAGGACTTTTTGTCCCTTTCTGCTTTCATGATTCTTTCCTTCCCTGAGTATTTTGTGAATTTTACTATGATATGCCTTTTTGATGGTTGGTTTTTGTTGAATCTAATGGGAGTTCTCTGTGCATCCTGGATTTTGCTGTCTGTGTCTTTCCCCAGGTTAGGAAAGGTTTCCACTATATTTACTCACATAAACCTTCTACCCTATTTTACCTCTCTTCACCTTCTGGGACCCTTACTATTTGGATGTTATTCCTTTTTAATGAGCCACTGAGTTCTCCGATTCTTATTGTCATGCCCTTTTGCCTTCGTTTCCCTCTTTTCTTCTGCTTCATTATTCTCCATAAGTTTGTCCTCTATATCGCTGGTTTGCTGCCCTGCTTCATTCACTCTTGTCACCGTAGCATCCATTAGAGATTGCATGTCTAAAAAGAAAAAAAAGGGGGGGGGGAGGAAAACGTGTGAAAGTTTAAAAAAATGAATACAATAAAATAAAATGATGAAAGTAAAATGGAATTTTTAAAATTTACAAAAAGTAAATAGTATAGGAGAAAAATGAAAGAATTATTTTTATAAAAACAGAAACTAAAAATATTTTTTCTCCATCTGTAATTAAGAATAAGAAAAGAAAAATTTAAAAAAATGACTGCATGGACCAGCAAACAGAATGAAATAAAATTTTTATTACATCCAGTTCCCCCTAGAAGTTAAACTATGAAGCACTTCACAGTCTGTAAACTAAGCAGGTGGATAGACTTGTGGCCTTCCTCTAGAGCTTGGTTGTCCCAGCTGGATGGAGCTTGGTTTAGCAGCTCTGTTCTCTACTGGATTGTGCTTCTTAGTTTACTGGGGTGGATCTTTGTGGCGTGTGTGTGTGTATATGCATGTGTGGGAGGGGTGAAACTGGTGTCTCCCAGCTATCCAGTCTCTAGCATCAGAACTCTGTGCTCTCTCTGACCAGCAATCAAGCTCCCCTCCTTTGTCTCCAGCTTCTGTCCACTCCCCACCTCTACACTGTCCATAACCAAGCCCTCAGCCTGCCAGGCGGTACCTCCTTCCCAAGTTTTATCTCAGATGGGGCTGTGTTCCCAAACTCACTTTAAATTAAAAAAATTCACTTTCAATTAAAAAAATAATAATAATAATTTTTTTAAATTTCTTTTTGAGACAGAGAGAGACAGAGCATGAGCACGGGATGGGCAGAGAGAGAGGGAGACACAGAATCTGAAGCAGGCTCCAGGCTCTGAGCTGTCAGCAAAGAGCCTGACGCGGGGCTTGAACTCACAGACTGTGAGATCATGACCTGAGCTGAAGTCCGATGCCCAACCGACTGAGGCATCCAGGCACCCCTCAAGCCCTTCACTTTTGAGGGCCCTGTGGCTTTGACTCGCTCAGACCCTCTGGGAGAGGGTCTCACCAGGCAGTGGCCAAGTACCAGCCTGCCCCCAGGAATGTTCGCATGACCACAATGCTGCAGATGCCCGAAGACTATGACTGGGTGCAAGCCCACCCCAGAAAAATTTCCTGTGATCGTATAGCAGCAGCATTTCAGGGATTATGGTAAATCACAACACACACCTGGTGCCAGGCTTCACCCTTAGAGTCCTTATTCCAACACCAATAAACGTGGCTGTTCTCTGGGATCCACTGGGACCTTTGCCTGTGGGGAAGCCACACAGCCCCTACCAAATCTCCTCCCAGCAGTGGAACCCCCTCTCCCCTTGTGGCCTGAGGACCTCTCTGACCTTGGTGTCTGCTCCTGGTGATTCACCCCTCTCACCAGAGCTCTACCCAGTATGGAGCTGCTGAGTTTCAGACTCTGCCCTCCACTGTTTATAGCTTCTTAAAGGTATTTAAACCCCTCTCCTTTCTCCATTCTCCTTTCTTCTTTCTCCCTTTCTTGTTCAGTCCCTTATGGGTGTTTCCACTCTTTCTCTTTCTCTCCAGCTGCTTTCGGAGGAAGTGCTTTTCCTGTACTCTCCCCTGTCTCCATCCTCTCTCGGCAATTAAAAACAGCTCCCTACCCTCCTCGGCTTCTATCTCCCCCAGTTCACCTCTCCGTGCCATGTACCTGCCATGTTCTGTGGTTCAAGTGGTGCAGATTGTATTGTTAATCCTTAAATCAGTTTTCTAGGTGTGCAAAATGGTTCGGTGCTGCACTAGCTGCATTTCAGAGATGAGAGATGTAAAAAAACTTCCATGCTGTTCTGCCATCTTGGCCCCTCCCTCTCATTATAGTTTTGATTTGCATTTTCCTGGTGATAAGTCATGATAAGCAACTTTCCATTGATGTGTTTGCCATCTATCTTCTTTGGTGAAATGTCTGTTTATGTCTTCTGCCCATTTTTTTTTAACTGAATTATTTGGTTTTTTGGGTGTTGGCTTTCATAAGTTCTTTATATATTTTGGATATTAACCTTTTATTAGATATGTCACTTGCAAACACCTTCTCCCATTCCATAGGTTGCCTTCAGTTTTGTTCATTGTTTCCTTCTCTATACAGGAGCTTTATATTTTGATGAAGTCAAAATAGTTTATTTTTGCATTCGTTTCCCTTACCTCACGAGATATATCTAGTAAGAAGTTGCCTGGGCCAATGTCAAAGATGTTTCTGCCTGTGTTCTCTATGATTTTTGTGGTTTCTGGTCTCACGTTTAGGTCATTGCTCTTTTTTGAATTTGTCTTTGTATGGTGTAAGAAAGTGGTCCGGTTTCTTTCTTTGGCATGTTAACATCCAGTTTTGCCACCACAATTTAATGAAGACACTGTCTTTTATCCATTGGATATTTTTTCCTATATTGTTGAATATCAATTGACCATATAGCTGTGGGGTCATTTCTGGCTTTTCAATTCTGTTCCATTTTCTATGTGTCTATTTCAGTGCCAGTACCATACTGCCTTGATCACTACAGCTTTGCCATATAGCTTGATTTCTGGAATTGTGATGCTTTTCTTTTTCAAGGTTGCTTTGGCTTTTCCGGATCTTTTGTGCTTTCATCCAAATTTTAGGATTGTTTTTTCTACCTCTGTGAAAAATGCTCCTGATGTTAAGATAAGGATTGCATTAAATTGGTCATGTTGTAGACACTAATTCTAAAGTTCTTTCTGGTCTATCAAGAAATCAGGATGCAGGAATAAAAGCGAGAGATGGCTAATGTCCAGGGAAAGACAAGAGTCCCAAATAAGGATCATTTCCACATTTTTATTAGGATCAGAAGGCTTACAAACATGGTGATGGATGTGCACAAAGAGACAATGATTCTGTGTACATTAACGCATGGACGTGAGGGAAAGGGGGTCTTGAAGACATTCGGGGTTAGGGGTTTGGGTTAATACAAAACAAAATCCTGGTGCTGGGCAGCTGGGCAGAAGATTGTTTACAGTGGACATGAGGCACTGCCTCTGTTTATCTTAGGTAGCCTAGGGGTTGAGACAGGACACGTGACCTCAGGGTTAACAAGGCACCTTTCTTTTGTTAATCATCTCTGCTCTGGACAGCTTCACCCATAGCACAGAGCAGTGGTCCATAGCCCAATTTACCCATTTACTTAACTTGGTCCGTCCTTCCTGTGAAAGCAGTTTTCTGCTATGGTACTAAATTGGGGGCAATTTTGCCCTGAACTCCTGGGGGGGGGGGGAGAAAGAGAGAGAGAGAGAGCCCCCTCCTCTCGCTCTTCCCCCCACCCCGCTCCTAATCTTGTTTATTTCATATACCTATGTTCTATATTGGGGCCTTTGCCCTGCCCTCTCTATACTGGGGCTTCTGCCCCGCCTTCTCTATACTTATTTACCTAATCTTGTTTACCCAAACTTGGGTGTGAGCATCCTATGGCTTTGTAATTATTTATGCCTTGTTAACCCATTGGTATAAGCCCAGGGAATTTCTAAGCTTATTCCCCACAGTTTCACTGTTTTTGTTTCTTTGGTTCTTCTAGTTTTGTGTTTGAGGGCCGTCATGATAAGCGCCTGGTCCTTGTTTTGCTTTTGGATGGCTTGAAGCGTGGTTCTGCAAAGACATAAAAAGAGGCATAGTAAAAGCATTCCACTTCCCAAAGTTACCCAGAATTTGAGATGGGTGCTAGCCGCAAGTGAGAAAGGATTTACATCACGCCACATTCCCAAGGAATCAGCCCATTTATTTTTAAGCCGATCCTCTGCATATTGTAGCTGTTGGCGCAAAGTCATATCTAAATCTTCTATATTGTCAGAGGGGTGGGAAGAAAAGACACGGCGGAGGTGTGTCTGGACAGGACAGCATCCCAAGCCAGGGGATGACTATAAGGAATGCCAGTCATGCAGATATGCTGGTAGTTAGGGTCACAGGGCAGCTTAGAGTGAAGGAACAAGGCCTCTTGTTCTTGCAGGGAGTATGGCCAGAGTCGCAAAAAATGAGTCTGCAAAGTGCAGTTAAGTGAAGATCCTCATACTCCAGTCTGAATGAGGCCCCGACTCCAGAAGGAAGCTTCTTTTTATTAGGATAATTGCTAAAGACTACGTGCATAAAGTCAGCTAAGCAAGCGTGTTAATCAATCTAATGGTTTAGCTTTTCAAGGTTGAATTTCAAGTTACTTGGTTTCTATAACACTAGGAAGGGTCAGGTGTCAAGGAGGATCCAGCCCTGGACAATGTTAATGGCTCTAGGCGTTCCTTACTAGCAGCAGCCACCTTCAGCTGTGTAAACATGTCCTAAGGCCTTTCACCTTCTCCAGCCCTTCCCTTTTGAAGTCTTTTCCTTTGGTGCTTCTCTCCTGCATCTCCCACATCTGCCCCTTTTTCTTTCATTTGGCAAAGCTGGAGGGCAAAGACAGAGGCTAGTGAGGCATATTCTCGCCTTCGTTGTTGTCTTCTTCTCTAGGCTAAGTATATGCAAAGTAATAAGACAAAGAATCTCAGAAAAGCTTAAGGGTTTTATGTAATTCATTGGATTCAATTCCGATTCCGAGATTCAATTAGTTATCTCAGATAGAGAAGGAGCACCAGAAATCATCTCAAGTTAATTTTTGAATGTTTCATAAACGTCCTTTTGCAATTGAGCTACATCAGCAGGGGTATTGCCTTGATTAAGAAGGTGTTCACACACCAGGTCCCATGAAATCTTAGATTGATTATATGCATGGGGGAGGGGGGGTGACACAAAAGGTGGTTATGTTCCAATCACATTGAAGCTTTATCTGTTGTTGTAAACTAATCAATTGATCTCCCAGAAAAAGAACAGCTTGTTGCAAGTCAGATAATTGGCTCTCTATTTGTGTATCAATCAGCCGTTGGCTGTTCCACAGCCTTTCTGAATCTTGATGCCAGTTTTGTAAAAAGTGGGTGGTTTGTACAGTCTGATGCAGAACAAAACCGGCTGTTGCTGCTGTAGCTGTAATAGCTGTAGCTTGTAAATAATCCCAAGTACAGCAGTTACCAGTAAAGCTACAAACCGTCGGGTGTGGTGTAAGACACGTTTCAATATTTCATTTATGAGATACATTTCTGGGGAGTATTGCCAAGACAGATCCATGGTTACAGGCATCCAAACCCCATTTCGTGCCTTAAGGATAATATAAGCTTTGTTCTTTTTTCCTGGTTAAAAGAAATAGTAGAATTAAGACAAGTAAAAAAAAAAAAAAATGACGGCAAGTAAGAAGATTGTTATCAAGGTCCCAATGAGGCATGCCTAACATAAACAGAAAAGGAAGTCTGACACATGCTTGAATTTTATGAGTCTCATTGATTCTAAAAGAGATGGAGAATTTATTTGAAATATTCATTAAGTGGCCTTTCCAAGTGGTCATGCCTAATAATCCAGTACCAATTTTCCAGAGTTCTGAATGAATTGGTCCATCAGGTAAACATGGGCTGGGGGGAGTCATCGCTCCTTCATGCCATACAATGGGTTCAGATGTTACATCTGAAATGATGTCGTCTTGATATCGACACCATCGGAGCTCTCTTTTGGAGTATTTGGTCTGAGCAGAGCCTACAGAGGCTCAATTAAGGATGCTTCCATTGGAAGTATTAAGAAGAACTCTACCAACCTCTCCTCTACAGAGTTCCCAATTAACCCATTCCTCAGGATTTATAACCTTTCTTAATTGACATCGAGGCAATTTAGGAGGGTGAGCATATGTAATTCTCTGACTTCTCATGGAGACTCCCTGTAGTAAATACAATATAGAGACATTAGTCCCATTGGTTATTTTTGCTATCCATGCCTGTGAACGAAATGTAACACAGTGTTCACCTATTCCAAAGCATATAAGTGGCCCATCTGCACCTACAGAATATTCAGGGATTATTTTTCCTTCTTCTTCTGGCTTAAATGGGCCTCTATTATCATAAGGTTCAGGCAACCGGACTGAATCACTTACATAAACTGGGAAAGAGGGATCATCCCATGTAATTAATCTATTAAGAGGTGGATTTGGAATATAAGCCCAATATGTGTGATTCTCTTTAGTACTCACGGTTAAAATAAGAACTGATACCATGGCAATAAACAGAGTAGAAGTCTTAGGTGTTCCTGTTTTTTTTGGAGGATCTGTTCTGCTTCTAGAGTCATCTTCTTCGTCTGTCCCCATGTCGGAGGTTTGGCTTTCATTGTTTTTTCGGTTCTTTTTTTTATTTCTCGTTTGAGGCTTAATTCTTCCCTATCTTTCTCCAGTGGTTGAAAATTATCGACTCTTTTTCTCTTCGCCCATCTGTTCATATTGTGGTTTTAATTGCCGGGCTGGGAGCTAGATATCTCCATTATCTGTGGCTACAAGAGAAAATCCCCAACCCCACGATTTAACATGCCCAGGGAACCATTGGTTATTATCATTTTCCAAAATATTGGTTGTGAAAGGGATCTGGTATTAGAAGCTGTGTGATGTTTTACAGCTGTGGTGAGCTCTTGTTCAACTCTTACATCCAGAAAATTAAGCGTAAATAATGCTTTCATTAATTGATTCTTTGGATTCAAGGCCATATCCCCCTGTTTTTGTTTTTGTAACATGGTTTTTAATATACGATTAGCACGTTCAATAATACCTTGACCTTGTGGATTGTAAGGAATGCCTGTAGTATGGTGAATGCCCCATTTTTGGCAAAATATAAGAAAAGTGTGAGAAGTATGAGCGGGGCCATTGTCAGTTTTAAGATTCCAGGGGAGTCCCATTGTGGCAAATGCTTCTAAAAGGTGGTGAATAACCTGGGCCATTTTTTCTCCTGACAAAGGTGTAGCCCATATAAAACCAGTATATGTATCTATTGATACACGTACATATGCAAAGCGACCAAGTTGTGGAACATGAGTAACATCCATTTTCCATAAATCATTAGGTTGTTGACCTCTGGGATTAACGCCCAGAGAGTACAGAGGAATGACAATAGGCCCACAAGTGGGGCAGTGTGTGATAATTTCTCTAGCTTGTTTAAGGGAAATAGAAAAGCGTTTACTTAAGCCTTTAGCATTAAGATGAGTCAGACTGCAGGGGCGCCTGGGTGGCTCAGTAGGTTGAGAGTCTGACTTTGGCTCAGGTCATGATCTCGCAGTCCGTGAGTTCGAGCCCCACGTCAGGCTCTGTGGTGACAGCTCAGAGCCTGGAGCCTATTTCAGGTTCTGTGTCTCCCTCTCCCTCTCTCTCTCGCCCTCCCCCGTTCATGCTCTGACTCTCTCTGTCTCAAAAAATAAAATAAACTTCAAAAAATTAAAAAAATATATGAGTCGGATTGTGAAAATCTTGTGCTGTAATAACCAGAGTTGCCAATAAGGAATCCACTGTAGCGTTCCCTTCTGCTAAGGGGCCAGGGAGGCCAGAATGAGATTGTATGTGAGTATGATATGCCCCGATTCGAGAGACCCCCGAAAACAAACCACCAGAGTCCAGAGTCAAAGCCAAGCGGCAAGGGTCGTTTATTGCAGGTTCGAACCCGGACCTCTGCGCACTCGTTGCCGGTGACGCAAAGAGGCCCCGAGCGAGGTTTTTACGGCACTTTTATAGACAGGCACAAACAGGTTATGGGGAAGTTAGGGATTTTTCGCGGTTACAGAGCTGTTATTGGTTGACATTTAAATTTGAACACTCAGCAGAACTTGATTGGTTCCCGCCTTTAGGTCAAAGCACAACCGGGCACGCCCTGGCTGGTTCCAGGAATGGCGGAGAAGGGGGGGGGGGGTCTTTTCCTTGCGGTTGTGGGTACACCTGATAATTTTTCTTTAGTCTCTCAAGTAATGTATATAGGATGGGATCAGTGTTGGAGACAATGTTGGACTTGAAAAAATAAGTCAGACAATTCTGAGACATCTGAATAAATATTAACGGTTTCCAAGTTTTCAATCACTTTTTTAGAATAGGCTTAATCCTTTAAGATATTGATGGAGGAGGGAACATCCTTAAGTAATAAAAATATGGCCAAGAGTTCATCCTTTTGTACTGAAGCATATGGGGATTTTACACATTTAGAAGTAGGACCATAATATGCAGAATAACTGGATTTGTTGGCATCTGTAAAATAATTAGGTCCATTTACAGGAACTGACTGTACAATTCGAGGCACGATAAAGGAGGTGGTTTTGATAAATTCAATTAATTTGGATTTAAGATAATGGTTGTCTATGTGACCTATATCATTTGCAACTCCAAGTTGCCATGAAATGCATTGCCGATATGCCATGGATATTTGTGCATGAGACAGAGGTACTATAATTGTCTCAGGGTCTTGGGTTGTTATTTCCTTAAGTCTGTCCCAACTCTTTAAAATTAACATTCCTGTTTTGTCTAAATATGTAGATAATTTTTTTAAGGCTTGTTGGAAAGAAATATCCGTTTTAAGATTCCATTAGCCTGCCAAAGTATTCCTGCAGGAGAATGAGGTAACAGTAAATTTAACAAGGAAACAGGTAGCAAGGAGTTAATTCAAGTAAGCTGATTGGAAGCAATTTTTTGTTCAATCCATTGTAATTTTTGGGGTGCTTCCGGAGTTAATTTCCTAGGGCTATTTAAATTGGAATTCCCTTTAAGTACATCAAAGAGAGGAGTCAGTTGATAAGTAGGTATACCTAGAGTAGGACGCTACCAGTTAATGTCTCCTAGTAACTTCTGGAAATCATTCAAAGTATGCAAGGTATCTCTACAAATTTGAACATTTTGAGGCATTATTGAATTTTGTACTAATTTTTGACCTAAATAGAACAAGGGATCTTCAAATTGAACTTTGCCTTCTGCAATAAGGAGGCCATATTTTGGGAGGGTTGCCTGAGCTGCTAAAAAGAGTGCATGTAAATCATGTCGTTCGGGTAAAGCTAATAGGATTTCATCCATGTAATGGATGATCTTAGCATGAGGAAACTGAGATCGTAAATATTGGAGAGGTTTTGCAACAAAAAGCTGACAAAGACTGGGACTATTTAATATTCCTTGGGGTAAAACTTTCCGCTGAAATTTGCTTATGGGCTCCTCATGATTAATTACAGGAACGGAGAACGCAAATCTCTCCGAATCTTTAGGGCTTAAGGGAATGGAGAAAAAACAATCCTTAAGATCAACAATTATAATTTTCCAATCTCGAGGGATAGCAGCAGGCGTCGGAAGGCCAGGCTGTAGAGCCCCCATAGGTTGTATGATTTTATTTATGGCTCGGAGATCAGTCAGCATTCTCCATTTTCCAGATTTCTTTTCTATGACAAAAACCGGAGAATTCCAGGGACTAGTTGAAGGTTCAATATGCCTCGCTTCTAATTGTTGAGAAGCTAAAGATTTTAAAGCTGCCAGTTTTTCTTGAGAAAGCGGCCGCTGCTCTATCCATATGGGCTCATCAATAAACCATTTTAAAGACAGCGCATATTTTTGTTCTCTGGCAGGGGCCGCTAGGATACATTTGGATATCCTAGCCTTGTGGCTTTGTGTTTGGGGAAAAATATCGAGGGGTGTCTTATTGCCTTGTTGAGTTTTATCTAATTCCTTCAGTGGGTCATATCCCATGGCACACATTATATTTTTATTTTGAGTAGATATAGATGGGATATTAATATATGCACCCCACTGTTGAAGTAAATCTCTACCCCACAGATTAATGGCAATGTTAGCCACATAGGGTTTAAGAGTTGTTATCTGATCCTCGGGTCCTTCACATCTCATAATCTGTTGACTTCTTTTTATTCCCCCTAAGGAGCCAAGTCCTGTAAAAATTACAGGTATGTTCTCAACAGGCCAAGATGAAGGCCAAAACTTTTCAGATATGATGGTAACGTCAGCTCCAGTGTCTAGTAATCCTATAAAAGATTTATTGTTAATTTTAAGATGTATTTTGGGGCGAAGATCTTTCAAAAAAGTTTGCCAATATAGTTGTTTCCCAGTACTGCCAAAACCTCCAGTTCTGATAACAGGATTGCTTTGGCCCTCTATATAAGGAAGAATAAGTAATTGAGCAATTTTATCTCCTGGTTGAATAGTATAAGGGTTACCGGCCGGTATCATAACTTGAATTTCATTTTCATAATCACAGTCAATAACACCAGGATGCACATGAACACCTTTAAGTGTAAGACTACTCCGCCCAAAAATAAGGCCTACTGTGCCTTTTCCCAAAGGTCCATAGATTCCTGTTCTAACTGTAACGACACCCAAGGAAGGCTGTAAAACAACTGGGTCTACAGCAGGGAGATCTAAGCAGCACTCCCAGTTGTTGCATGACGGAGGTCTGTGACCTGTCGATGTTGTGGTGTTGAGACCCATTGCTGGCTGGATAAAAGCTCATTTTGTTTGTTGGGCCATGTGATAGGCCCCGTGATAAGTTTCCCTGATTTTGATCAATATTAGGAGGTGGAAGAGGATGCCCATCTTTGTGATATTGGGAATGGCACTGATTGGCCCAATGATATCCTTTTTTTTTTTTTTTTATAAAAATTTTTTTTTCAACGTTTATTTATTTTTGGGACAGGGAGAGACAGAGCGTGAACGGGGGAGGGTCAGAGAGAGAGGGAGACAGAGAATCGGAAACAGGCTCCAGGCTCTGAGCCATCAGCCCAGAGCCTGACGCGGGGCTCGAACTCACGGACCGCAAGATCGTGACCTGGCTGAAGTCGGACGCTTAACCGACTGCGCCACCCAGGCGCCCCAATGATATCCTTTTTTTATAACGAGGGCATAAAGCAGTTGGAGACATTAATTTAGATAGATTATTAGTACTGGTATTATTAACATTATGCTTATCTTTTTAAAAAATTTGTCCTTTATTTTTCGACAGTCTTTTTTTTTCATGTGGCCACTTTTTCCACAACCAAAGCATTTGGTGTTAGATTTAAAAGGGTCTGTCCCTCTTATAGCAGCAGCGAGGAGGTTCATATTGTAAAGTGGGGTACCAATATCAGCATATGCTTTCACATAGTCAGCCATGGACCCAACAGCCACTCTTATAGCAGGAAGAGCTCACTGGCATTCTGAATGAACATTATCATAAGCCACAATAGGAAGCAACAAATCCCTTAGGCCTGCTTGAGGAATTGTTTTAGCCAAAACATCTCTTAATCTTGCTACAAAGTCAACATAAGATTAACTATGTCCCTGTTTAACATTTGCAAATGAGGGGGTAACCTCCCCTGGGGTAGCTATACGTTGCCAAGACATCTTACAGCAATTGTTGTATTACTTGTTGTATTGCTTGATCACCCAAACCACATTGATCTCTTAGTTGAGAATATTGTCCTTGTCCACAAAGCTGTTCCTTGTCAATAGGAATATTATCATGAACGTTTCTTTCCCCATGAATCTTAGCTTGATCTTCCCACCAAGTCATAAATTGTAAATATTCAGCACGGGATAAAACAGTTCTAGCCAACATTTCCCAAACTTTAAGAATCAAGCGTTCGGTGTCAGCAAATGCTGAAAGTAAGCCCTGCGTATAAGGAGAGTTAATGCCATTTTAAGATCTTTCAAAAATTTTTACAGGGATCTGAGAGTATTCAGCATTATAGCTTCCATTAGGATATTGTGCATTTGGTGGAAAAGCATTCAGAGTAACCGGAAATATTTCTGATACCGGTTGTATCAATTCTAAATCTCCTTCCTGCTTAGCTTTTATCAACCCTCGCATCAGAGGTGGAATGATAGGGCCTTCATGTTCCTTGGAAGGAACTATTATGTGAGGCTGGTCATTAGAAAAAGGTTTGGAAGTGACTGGAAAGGCAGTCTTTCGTTTAACATGAGTAGCAATTTCTGTATTTTCAGTTAAAGCAGTAGGGGGTATACTTTATTATAAGGGAGGCAGTAGCCTCCAAGTTATCATTTGTGGGTGGCGACAGAGGCCATTCTGGTAAAGTATCTTCCTCAGGCACTATAGCTTTGATCTTCAGAGGAAGACTCATCCTCAAAACTATCAGATGTAAAATCCAACTCATCTCCTTCTTCTTGATGAGTTTTTAACTTAGGTGAACATATATTTTGTTCTGAGTCAGGCTGTAAAGCCATCTCAATTAAAGAGCATAAAGACCAAACTTTTAAAGAAATGATATCTCCATTTTGATGAGCACGTCTAAGCATTTTCATAATTAGTCTCCACTGTTTAAGGTTTAAAAGATTTTTCCAGACGGATTAAACCAATAGCAATGTTTTTTAACCAAGTACCAGAGCTCATCAAAAGTTCCCCTTTTCACTTTTACTCCTGAACTTTGCAATAAAGTACGAAGTGATTTAGAGTAAGCGTCATGATCATGAGACTGGGAGTTTCCCATCCTTCACTATCCCAAAGCCAGGACTTACCTGTCCTACTGCTCTGTTTCGGTCCTCTGTGACTGTAAACCAAAGTAGTCTCGAAGACTGTTTTCTGTGCCGTATCCTGCCAACTATGCCAATTGTTGCAGGGTGTATGGCCGGAGTCGCAAAAAATGAGTCGGCAAACAAAGTGCAGTTAAGTGAAGGTCCTCATACTCCAGTCTGAATGAGGCCCTGACTCCAGAATGAAGCTTCTTTTTATTAGGGTAATTGCTAAAGACTACGTGCATAAAGTCAGCTAAGCAAGTGTGTTAATCAATCTAATGGTTTAGCTTTTCAAGGTTGAATTTCAAGTTACTTGGTTTCTATAACACTAGGAAAGGTCAGGTGTCAAGGAGGATCCAGCCCTGGACAATGTTAATGGCTCTAGGCGTTCCTTACTAGCAGCAGCCATGTTCAGCTGTGTAAACATGTCCTAAGGCCTTTCACCTTCTCCAGCCCTTCCCTTTTGAAGTCTTTTCCTTTGATGCTTCTCTCCTGCATCTCCCACATCTTGTCTCTTTCCAGTAAATTCCATTGCAGCCTCAAGAGCTTCGAGGGGGGCCAAAACTTGTTTATCAATGGAAGTCTGGCTTACAGACTCTTTGGTAGTATTTATCATAAACTTATTAAGCACATGGGCTGTCTGGATAGTATGATGCAGGCTGACTCCAGCTACAGAGGCAGAGGCAATAATGCCTACTGCTGTGAAGATGCCCGTGATTAACAGGCCAACAAATCTTTTCTGCCATGCAGCAGAGTGCCAGTGTCAAATAAGCTTGAAATGCACACCTAGTCCTGATGGATGCATATAGGGCTCAGACCTATTTAACAGGAACCCAGGCTGAGACACGGTGTCTAAGTACTAACTAAGAGGATATATTTAATTGGGTGATGATATTATTACTTATGCAGGACATAAACCAGCCCTGAGAAGTAGAGATATTATAATTAGTTTCTAGTTGTTGGACCTGTAAGGTGGAGGTAGCAAAGAGAACGTAGGGAGAAGGGACACAATTAGTAGTCCATGCAAGTTGGACATTGTGCAGGGAGGCCCAAGTTAAGTTAACATGTCATTTTACATAAATTTCACCATGGCTAATTGTAGTGTGAAGAAGGGAAGACCTAGCTTCCAAAGACTAACAAGCCAAGGTCCTTTTAATTTCCCTTTATATGAAGAAATTATAGGGCCAGACAAGCCTCCATCTTTCCAAAAAAAATATCTTCCTTACTAGACTGGCCAAAGGATATGGTCTTATTAGAATATTTTGTTTCAAGATGTCCTCTAGGACCCCTGTCAATAATAGTCCAATTACCCCAGTGAAGATTATGCTCAGTCTCTCCATGACAGGTTGCCCAAGGAATGTTGTTCCAGGGGTGGTCTGAATATTTGAGACTGGAGCAAGCTATAACATTAGGAGTGTGAGATATGCTTGTTTTTTTTTTTTTTTTTTTTTTGTGGTATATCAAAGCTTGTGGCTGAGAAAAAGGTAAAATTATCTGGCCTGGTAGAAGTTTTGGGCTGTACGTGTAAAAACCAGTTGATTTTTAGTTTAAGGCAGGCAGATAAATTGCTAAGTTTAGTAACACACATACTGAAGTAAGCCACCATTCAGGTCTCGGCATATAAAGCCAATGTTCTTGTTTAGTTTGGAAGGGAGGGTTAAGGTTGGCTCCTCCCATGAACTCAGTGTCAGTATTGCTAATAGGCATATCCTGGCCTAGGAGGGCTAGGCTATTGAATATAGGTGGGTTAACGGGATGAGCCAAATATGAATATTGACCTTGGCCTAGGCAAATGAGGGCAAGGAGTAGAATCAGTGTTGCTTGTATCGAATTTCTGTCAATGATGGAGATCATGGCCATCAGGTGCGAGTCAGGAGTGTATGTAATACCATTGTGTTGTAAGAGGATGCCGGCCTGGTTAGACAGGCATTTAAGGCTTCCTCATGTTATATCAGGGGCAAGGACTTGCGTTTCTGGAGTGGCTTCAGCATGAGCAGTCCATAAAGAGGCTTCATCCATCTTGAAAAAGGGGGCTGGTGACCGCTCACTCAGAGTCATTCTCTGGAATTTTTGGTTCACTGGAAGATATCCTGGGGGTCTCCACCACGCCATGGCACAGCTTCACCAACTGAGAGGGGTTCCACAGAAGTCCAGAATCTGAAAGAACACAAGCATTATCCTCTACCCCAGGTGAGAAGTTTAGTGGGCCCAGACCATGTGGGCCCCCCCTTTGGGGGTTTTGTACAGCACCATAGGGTGAAAGGGCTTCTCTTCGTTTTGAAAAGTGCCATTCAGTTAGTAGTCAGTCCCTGAGGGTCAAGATTTAAAAAATTAAGAGTAATCATAGCATGGTCGAGGAGAAGTTGAGGTTGTAATGTAGACCGCCATGGGTATGTTCCCCTTTTCTGTTTTTGTTTTTGTTGTTGTTGTTTTTTAACATGGTTTTTAGAGCACTATATGCTCGTTCTATAATAGCTTGGCCTTGTGGGTTTTAAGCAATACCTGTAATATGTCAGATATTCCATAAGGCACAGAAGTCACGAAATGAAGAGGAGACATAGTCTGGGCCATTATCTGTCTTAATTGTGTGGGGGAAGCCCTAGGCTGCAATAGCATGCAGAAGATGCTGAATGATCACTTTGGTGTTTTCTTTTGTATGAGCTGAGACAAAAATAACACCTGAATAAGTATCTATAGATGCATGGATATACTTATGTTTACCAAATGCAGGGTAAACGTTAACATCAGTCTGCCAAATCTCACTAGGCTTGAGGCTCCGGGGTTTTGTTCCTGCTGGGAAGGAATTCAGGGGATAGTAATTAACAGTCTGAGCAGAAGTAAATGATTTGTTTGGCCTCATTCACAGTAAGGGTAAATTGTTTTCTTAGAGCTTGCCAATTTTGATGGTAAAGATTATGGGAGGCTCTGGCTTCAAAAAGAGGATAACATTCCTGAGAAACTGTTGGGAAAATGAATAAAGTTTTACACCATAAGATGGCCGACGGGACTAAAACAAGCTCTGGTCTCTAGCTTGGAGACCCCTCTTCCGGGTTCTTCTTGCCCTGTTTGTGGAGCGGGCGCGCGCGTGCCAAAACCCTATGGAAGCTGACAACTATAAATTACCCTTCCCACTTGCATTCAGCGCTCAGATCTTTGGAGAAACGGTCTCCTCTGAGCCCACCAGTGTGAAATAAGCCTCTGATCCACCGAGATCTCCACCTCCGAGTGCCGCTTGGTTTTTCCGCCAGCGTTCCATCCTGGTTCCCTAACATATTTGGTTCCCTGATTGGGAAACCCAACTGCGCCGGCCCATTGTTGCCACTGGTTTGGGAAAATGACGAGGCGGTGATGGAATGAGGATTCGCAAGGGGGAAGGCGCACCCTGCCTGAATTTCAGCAGTCTCCCACTTGGTCGCCCCGGGCCAACCCTGCTCCGCCATTCCTGCCGGACTGGAGGAGACTTGGCAGGTGAGGACCTGGACCCGACGTCGGAACCGGTAAGGCTGGGGCCCAATCTAGCCAGGCCCACTCACAAGAGTGGAAGGGGGGCCTGATCACTCCCCGGAGACCTCAGAAGTCTCACAGGTAGGGATTCTGTGAGAGGGAATGTAATAACCTCTGGTGTGTATGTGAGTGTGAATGTGTGACTCGGTCTAGCTTGCTTGCCAACTTCGCTTCTGTGCCTCCACGGGCAGGCATCCTTAAGGTCCCCAGAAGCCCGTGGAGTCTGAGTGGGCTCGTCTGTGATTCCGTGGTACACGGAATGGCACACACTCTGTGGTGGCATTGGAATAGTTTCTGATCGTAAGTCACAAAGCTGAGACCGCTATGGCTAAACGTCCCCTAAGTTCCTTCAGGACACGGACAGATGGGCATCTGACCGGTCTCCTCATTAGAGGGGACACCCCTATCCCTCTGTCTGCCTTTGTGACTCCACCTCACGGGAACATGGGGTCGGGACAGAGCAAAGAAGGGGTTTTTGGGAGACTATGGAATTAAGATAACCGCTGGCATGTTAAGGACCCTATGTGAGTTAGAATGGTCCACTTTTGCTGTAGTAGGGTCCTCTGAGGGAACCTTGGATGTCCCAATGATCCGCTGCATCTGGCATGTTGTCTCCAGAGACCCAGGTCACCCTGATCAATTTCCATACATCAACTACTGGCTTGAAATTGCCTGAAATCCTCCGCTGTGGGTGCAATTCATCCATAGCAAGCAGAGCCAGGCAAAGGTTTTAGTTGCTTTATCCAGAGACTCACCCAGGGAGCCAAAGAAGCAACCCACCACTTCCCTAGTGTGTGCAGGAGACCCGGAGGAAGATCCTGTCTTTCTGCCACCTTATGACTCACCGGGCTCCCTCCCCCCACCGGTACGAAGAGGCTCTCCTCTGGGGGATCAGAGCAGGGGCTGAGAAACCCATGAATATGACCAGCAGCAAGGGGATTCCCCTGGGGATTATCATGAGAGGCGATGCGAGGCTTACACCCTCTTTACTCCAGAGGCACAAGAGAGTCGTGACCAAAGGATGGGGAAAGTCTAGCCGCCAAAAGGGGGGAGGCCCATAACCTCCTTAGCAAGGGGTCAGTGGGCCTACTGCAAGGAGAAAGGACATTGAAAGAATAAATGTCTCAACCAAGGAAAGTCCCAGAAACCCAGCCGATATCAGGAGGAATCTCAAGAAGGGAACCGTATTGGTCTGGCCGAGATAGAATCATACTGAAGGGGACCCTGGCTCTCTCCCCCTGTTCCTCTGCCTAATAGATGTGAGGGATTCTCCCTCACTTCCCAGGTTAACAGTTATAAGTGGAGCCAACTGTGGTTAGTCTACCTCGGGATGGGGACTTTAAAGAATGTTCCCAAGCAGTTGCTGAAACTCCATTCATTTCGGGGAAATTCCCAGTCTTCTCTGGACTGATGTGGACTCCATATTTCCACTTTGGTGGAACAATAAAAACATGGCATCTGCTCCTCTGAGTTAAGGTTTTGAATTAGGTTTTCCTTCTCTGCCTTCTACTGGCACCTTGCCTCTTCTGCCTTCCCCCTACCCCTGCTGTTTCTGCACCAGCTTGGGTGTGGTCTACGTAACTGGTTCCTATACCCTCCTCAGTACCTCAACACCATTGGCTCCTCCTCCCATCCTCAAGGTCAAGGAGTAAAGTGCACCCCCTTGGACATCTAGGTATTTTCCAAATAGAATAAGTTGCTAAAGCTTTGACTACTGACACGGGTTTGTGTTTTTAACTTCTTACTGCAGAGAAATTAAGGCTATTTGGACCTATTGGAAAACATGCTTTGTACTTAATTGGTTCATGAATTTACCATGTAAAAAAATTCTGGTGTAAACACCTCTCAGTTGGTTACTAAGTCCTCAATTGGAGACTAAGGTTTCCTAAGAGTTAAAATTCTGCTAAGTGTACTTGAGACTGATGGAAATTAAGGAAAGCAACCCTGTATGTAGGCAAGTAGGAGGTATGTAAGAAAGATATAAGGAATGGAAATACATTTTTGTTGAGGGTAGATGAAAGTAATTTTGTCCTAAATGAGACTGGCTATTTGGAGAGAAATGGCTTTGGGACGAAGTTTGAAGGCAAAGGAAAGTTGTAGAAAGTTCATGAAGGGAAATCTTTGGAAAGGAATTTTATGTGTGCTCAGGATGGACTAAGATTGAGATGAATGGAATTTAAGGTTGAAATTCTGCTTTTCTCTCTGCTCAAATAAAAAAGTTTTCTTGGACTGTTGATCTGCTCTTGATAAGAATGCAAACAAAGCCTTGTCTTCTGGGCAAACCAAAGTTTTAGGTTTGATCTTTATCAGGTCTTTGATTACTTAGTTAAAACTTCTCAATGTTAAAGGAACTAGGTTTTGGTAACAACTATATAATGCTATACATTCACCTTTAGGTTCTTTTATTGCCACCTTGGTTGAATAAATAAAGTTTTAAGATTTGTAATGATCTGTAATCCTATTTACGATGTACTTATAACTTCCTAAGGTTTTAGCAAACTTCCCAGGATTTAAATGATAAATGAAAGTCTTTTTTGACCAATTAGGGCCTTTCATTTGGGATCCTAAGTTACTTGGAAAGGCACTGTCGTGCAATGGTAACCCTTAGGTTGTATTGCACAGATAAATGTTGTAACTGCCCAAATATATATGCAATTCCAAAAGTTTTAATGTTTTGGTATAAGGTCATCACTTATATTCTGATTATGTGTCACAGTGTTATGTGTCACAGAAATAACCAGATTTCTTTGTCAATTGCATCATAATGAACTCTCATCAGATCTTTAACGATGCCTGTTTCTGAGATTTTTGTTATTCTCTCACAAAACGTGTTTCTTCTTCAAGGAGATTTATAAAAAAGGACTTTGGGGACAAATACAGGTATTCGACATCTTTAAGATTAATACTAAAATGGGTAAGAATTTCCAGAACTAAAAAGCTGCATTCAAATTGAACAAGAATTAGGAACATGGGATTAAATGAACTGAGGAAGATTACAGTTTTGTGATTCTTGTTGAAAATATTGCTGGTTCTCTAATGTTTGCTCTTCCAGATTAAGGAAAATTTCTCTTAAGATATCTATGATATACAGAAATGTCATAAAGTATTCATTTATACCCTGAAGCATTTATCTTTTCTCTCTGTATAACTCCCCTGAAATTCAAAACCTCTCAGTGAGTATTCTTTCCCTGATGGCATTTACAATTGTTTGCATAAGTTCAATAAGAATCTGTTCATCTTGTAACAGGTCACCATCGGAAATACTGGTTATTTTACCAAGGCTTTGACTGGAATGTCATATTTGAGAGTGACATTCATAGACTCAGATGTGACCAGACAGCTTTGAGGAACTAAGGTTGGCTTTATGAAACACGGAGCCATAAAGCCCCTTGGAAATGTTGGCCTGATACCTTGCTTACAGAGTTCCCAGCAGCCTCACCAGGTGAGTAAATAAGGGCACTTCCTGGCGGGTGCAGGAACCTCAGGATATCTTGGGGACCTCATGAAGAGGAGTTTGCCCCATTCTACAGGTATTGCAGGCCTATCTGATGGCAAGTATTTGTCTTGACTTCTGGCCTGGAGAGGCTACTAAAAGTTCAACCCAGAGATTCCTTATAAAATGTTCCAGCAAAGCAAACTTTAAAAGATCCTCATGATCAATCGCTATTCTTGCTGAGCTTATATGAATAGTTAGGCCAGGTTTGTTAAGACTGGACTTGTTCTACAAATGCATTGGTCTCAATTTGGCTATCTCTGGAAAGGGGGGTTTTTAGGGAGAAAAACTATGTTTCAACAATGCACCATTATGGATGTTAAATTCTAGTTATGATTGTCTTTAAATGTTTGTTGTTTGCCTAAACTAGACAACTTGAGGTAAACTTCAGAAAAATTGTCACAGTATTTCATGTATAGACAATCTTCTGTGCTTGTTATTCTGTGGGGATAATAATAAGACCCCATGGGCATATGATTATTTCAACAACTGGAAAACAGGATGGATCTCTAAATATGCAAACCATATCTTCCCTAAACCTGATCTGACAGTTAGCAGAAACCCGCCCCTTTTGAAGACTTGGAGGTGGACTTTACAGATATACCACCAACTAGAGGATTCAGTTTCAGGTATCACCCCATGGGTCCATCACTCCAGAGTTAAGAAGGCCAAGTCAGAGGAACCCTCAACGTGGCGAAGTGATCCAGATCAAGTCAACCCGCTTAAAGTGACCCTCGAAAAGACACTGGCCCCTGAGCTCTCTAGCCCTGCTCCAGCCACACCCCAGAAGCTGGCTGGCCTGTGCATGACAAAAGCTTGAGGAATCAATGTGTGGGCCAAGCCCAGGGGTTCGGATGCAACTCTGCCAGCCTTTCCCCCTTACTGGTGTCAGAGCTCTGATCTTGCTTCTTGCTGTTGGGCTAATAGAGACTGCACCAACAAACTGGACATGGAACGGATGGCAGACTCCCTGGTAACCTTACAAAGCCAAATAAACTCCCTGGAAGCAGTGTCCCTCCAAAATAGGTGAGCCCTCGACCTCCTCACTTCAGAAAAAGGAGGGACTTGTATCTTTCTGGGGGGAGGAATGTTGCTATTTTGTAAACCAATCAGGAATAGTCAGGACTAAGGTTGAGGAACTCAAGGAAAGAATTCAACATAGACAACAAGAAAATATCAGTCAGTGGAGAGGATGGGATCTCACAGACTGGGCATCCTGGCTCCCTGCCCTGGCAGGGCCCTGCCTTTCCATAATTTTACTTGTGACCATCGGCCCCTGTATGCTAAATACCCTGGTACGTTTTATTGAAAACACTGTTGCTTGCCAAACTGCAGCACGTATCTTAGCCCTCCGAGGGTACCAACCCCTAGAGCTAAAAAGTGGTGCCTAATAAAAGATTTTTTAAAAGGCATCAAAAGGGGGAATGTTGGGAAAATGAATAAAGTTTTACACAGTAAGATGGCCGATGGGACTAACACAAGCTCTGGTCTCTAGCTTGGAGACCCCTCTTCCGGGTTCTTCTTGCCCTGTCAAAGAAGGATGGCCTTGTCAAAGAAAGTGCTGCGAGTTGGCAAGTGGATGTTTACAGGGTCCTGACCTAACAACGCCCAGCATCTCCAACATCCCTTTTGGATTAATTGTGCTATGTTGAATATGAGTGCGGTGAGAGTACTTTTAAGACTTATGGGGGTAAAACCAAGGAGGAAGATGGTGGCATAGGAGGACGCTGGGCTCACCTCGTCCTGCTGATCACTTAGATTCCGCCCACATCTGCCTAAATAACCCAGAAAACCACCAGAAGACAAGCAGTACAGACTCTCCGGAGCCAAGCGTAGACGAGAGGCCCACGGAAGAGGGTAGGAAGGGCGGAGAGGTGGTGTGCCCTACACCCACTGGCAGCAGGGAGCTGGGGCGGTGGAGCAGCAGCCCACCAGGCCAGGCCAAGCCCCTGAGTCTGGCTTGCAAAAGGCAGAGGGGCCGGACTCCGTGAGTTCTGACAGCCAGTGGGACTTAACATCTGGAATGTTTTAAGTCAACAGCTCTGCTCAGAGAGTGGAAGGGCTAGAGGACAATGGGAGGGAGAGTTGTTGAGCCCTGGAAGACAGAGTTCAGCTCGGTGGGGGACAAAGGCACTGGTCAGTGTCATCTCCCTCACCCATCCCCCAGCCAAAATCCCAAAGGGAACCAGTTCCTGTCACGGAACTTGCTTGCACCGTGCAAACACCCAACGCTGTACTTCTGTGGATCCATCCCTCTGACGGGTCTGCCTGCCCCCTCCCAGTGTTGTAAGGCCCCTCCCGCAGGGGACCACTGATGGCAAAACGAGCTAAGCTTGTCCCTCCCGCCCCTGTGCACCTTGCGGATCCACCCCGGCTAATACGCCAGATCCCATAGAAGCAGCACCAAAAGGCTGGCAGTGTGCAAGTAGCCCAGACAGGGGCCACACCACTCCATGGTGAGTCCCGCTCCTGGGAGAGGGGAAGATAAGGTACACACCAGTCTGACTGTGGTCCCAGCGGTGGGCTGGGGGCAGACATCAGGTCTGACTGCAGCCCTGCCCACCAACACAAGTTAGTCCAGACAGCACAGGGGAAGTGCCCTGCAGTTCCACACCACCCCAGGGACTACCCAAAATGTCAAAACGGAAGAATTCAGCTCAAAAGAAACTCCAGCAAGTAGTGACAGCTAACGAATTGATCAAAAATGATTTAAGCAAAATAACGGAACATGAATTTAATATAATAGTCATAAAATAAGTCGCTGGGCTTGAAAAAAGTATAGAGGACAGCACAGAATCTATTGCTACAGAGATCAAGGGACTAAGAAACAGTCAGGAGGAGCTAAAAAATGCTATAAATGAGCTGCAAAATAAAATGGAGGCGACCACAGCTCAGATTGAAGAGGCAGAGGAGAGAATAGGTGTATTAGAAGATAAAATTATTAAAAAGAGGAAGCGGAGAAAAAGAGAGATAAAAAAATCCAGGAGTATGAGGGGACAATTAGAGAACTAAGTGATGCAATCAAACGTAACAATATCTGTATAATGGGGATTCCAGAAGAGGAAGAGAGAAAGGGGCTGAAGGTGTACTTGAACAAATCACAGCTGAGAACTTCCCTGACCTGGGGAAGGGAAAAGGCATTGAAATCCAAGAGGCACAGAGAACTCCCTTCAGACAACTTGAATCGATCTTCTGTGCAACATATCATAGTGAAACTGGCAAAATAGAAGGATAAAGAGAAAATTCTGAAACCAGCTAGGGATAAACAGGCTCTAACTTACAAAGGGAGACCCAAAAGAGTAGTGGCAGACCTATCTACTGAAACTTGGCAGGCCAGAAAGGAATGGCAGGAAATCTTCAATGTGATAAACAGAAAAAATATGCAGCCGAGAATCCTTTATGCAGCAAATCTGTCATTCAGAATAGAAGGAGAGATAAAGGTCTTCCCAAACAAGCAAAAACTGAAGGAATACATCACCACTAAACCAGCCCTACAAGAGATTCGAAGGGGGATTCTGTGAGTGAAATGTTGCAAGGACCCCAAAGTACCAGAGACATCACAACAAGCATGAAACCTACAGACATCACAATGACTCTAAACCCGTATCTTTCTGTAATAACACTGAATGCAAATGGACTAAATGTGCCAACCAAAAGACATAGGGTATCAGAATGGATAAAAAAACAAAAAACAAACAAACAAAAAAAACACCAAAAAACAAAAAAACAAGACCCATCTATTGGCTGTCTACAAGAGACTCATTTTAGACCTGAGGCCACCTTCAGATTGAAAGTGAGGGGATGGGAAAACTATCTATCATGCTACTGGAAGTCACAAGAAAGCTGCAGTAGTCATACTTATATCAGACAAACCAGACTTTAAATTAAAGGCTCTAACAAGATATGAAGAGGGCATTATATAATAATTATAGGGTCTATCCCTCAGGAAGAGCTAACAATTATAAATGTCTATGTGCCGAATATGGGAGCCCTCAAATATATAAAACAGTTAATCACAAACGTAAGTAACCTTATTGATAAGAATGGGGTAATTGCAGGGGACTTTAATACTCCACTTACAATAATGGATAGATCATCTAGACACAGGATCAATAAAAACACAAGGGCCCTGAATGATACATTGGATCAGATGGACTTGACAGGTCTATTTAGAACTCTGCAACCCAAAGCAACAGAATATACTTTCTTCTCGAATGCACATGGAACATTCTCCAAGATAGATCACACACTGGGTCACAAAACAGCCCTTCCTAAGTATACAAGAATTGAGATCATACCATGCATAATTTCAGACCACAGTGCTATGAAGCTTGAAATCAACCACAGGAAAAAGTCTGGAAAACCTCCAAAAGCATGGAGGTTAAAGAACACCCTCCTAAAGAATGAATGGGTCATCCAAGCAAGTAGAGAAGACATTAAGAATTATATGGAAACAAATGAAAATGAAAAGGCAACAATCCAAACGCTTTGGCATGCAGCAAAGGCAGTCCTGAGAGGAAAATGCATTGCAATCCAGGCCTATCTCCAGAAACAGGAAAAATTCCAAATACAAAATCTAACAGCACACCTAAAGGAAATACAAGCAGAACAGCAAAGACACCCCAAACCCGGCAGAAGAAGAGAAATAATAAAGATCAGAGCAGAAATAAACAATAAACAACATAGAAGCCAACAAAACAAAACAGAACAAAACAAAAACTGTAGAGCAGATCAACGAAACCAAGAGTTGGTTTTTTGAATAAATAAACAAAATTGATAAACCGCTAGCCAGGCTTCTCAAAAAGAAAAGTGAGATGACCCAAATAGATAAAATCCTTAATGAAAATGCAATTATCACAACCAATCCGTCAGAAATACAAGCCATTATCAGGGAATATTATGAAAACTTATATACCAAAAAACTGGACAACCTGGCATAAATGGACAAATTTCTAAGCACCCACACACTTCCAAAACTCAAACAGGAAGAAATAAAAAGCTTGAACAGACCCATAAGCAGCAAAGAAATTGAATCATTTATCAAAAATCTCCCAAAAAATAAGTCCAGGACCAGATGGCTTCCCAGGGGAATTCTACCAGACATTTAAAGCAGAGATAATACCTATCCTTCTCAAGCTATTCCAAAAAAATATAAAGGGAAGGAAAACTTCCAGACTCATTCTATGATGCCAGCATTACTTTGATTCCGAAACCAGACAGAGACACCGCAAAAATAAGAGGACTACAGGCCAATATCTCTGATGAATATGGATTCCAAAATTCTCAATAAGGTACTAGCAAATCAAATAAAACAGCATATGAAAAGAATTATTCACCATGATCAAGTGGGACTCAAGGCTGGTTCAATATTGGCAAATCAATCAATGTGATATATCACACTAATAAAAGAAAATAAAAGAACCATATGATCCTGTCAATCGATGCAGAAACAGCATTTGACAAAATTCAGTATGCTTTCTGAATAAAAACCCTCGAGAAAGTCAGGATAGAAGGAATATTCTTTTTTTTTTTTATTTTAAAGTTTTTTTTTTTTTCAACGTTTATTTATTTTTGGGACAGAGAGAGACAGAGCATGAACGGGAGAGGGGCAGAGAGAGAAGGAGACTCAGAATCGGAAACAGGCTCCAGGCTCTGAGCCATCAGCCCAGAGCCTGACGCGGGGCTCGAACTCACGGACCGCGAGATCGTGACCTGGCTGAAGTCGGACGCTTAACCGACTGCGCCACCCAGGCGCCCCTAGAAGGAATATTCTTAAACATCCTAAAAGCCATGTATGGAAAGCCCACAGCTAATATCATCCTCAGTGTGGAAAAACTGAGAGCTTTCCCCATGAGATCAGGAACACGGCAGGGATGTCCACTCTCACCGCTGCTGTTTACCATAGTGTTGGAAGTTCTAGCATCAGCAATCAGGCAACAAAAGGAAATCAAAGGCATCAACTGATGCATGAATTCAGCAAAGTCGCAAGATGCAAAAACAATGTACAGAATCCAGTTGCATTCTTATACACTAATAAAGAAGCAACAGAAGGACAAAAAGAGAAACTGATCCCATTTACAACTGCACCAAGGATCATAAAATACCTAGGAATAAACCTAACCAAAGATGTAAAAGATCTGTATGCTGAAAACTATAGAAAGCTTATGAAGGAAATTGAAGAAGATATAATGAAATGGAAAAACATTCCATGCTCATGGATTGGAAGAATAAATATTGTTAAAATGTCAATACTACCCAAAGCTATCTACACATTCAATGCAATCCCAATCAAAATTGCACCAGCATTCTTCTCCAAGCTACAACAAGCAATCCTAAAATTTGTATGGAACCACAAAAGACCCCGAATCGCCAAAGTAATATTGAAGATGAAGACCAAAGCGGGAGGCATCACAATCCCAGACTTTAGCTTCTACTCCAAAGCTATAATCATCAAGACAGCATGGTATAGGCACAAAAACCGACACATAGACCAATGGAATAGAATAGGGACTCCAGAATTGGACCCACAAAAGTATGGCCAACTAATCTTTGACAAAGGAGGAAAGAATATCCAATGGAAAAAAAGGCAGTCTCTTTAACAAATGGTGCAGGGAGAACTGGACAGCAACATGCAGAAGGATGAAACTAGACCACTTTCTTACACCATTCACAAAGATAAACTAAAAATGGATAAAGGGCCTGAATGTGAGACAGGAAACCATCAAAACCCTAGAGGAGAAAGCAGGAAAAAACCTCTCTGTCCTCAGCCGCAGCAATTTCTTACTTGACACATCCCTAAAGACAAGGGAATTAAAAGCAAAAATGAACTATTGGGACCGCATGAAGGTAAAAAGCTTCTGCACAGCCAAGGAAACAATCAACAAAACTAAACGGCAAACAATGGAATGGGAAAACATATATGCAAATGACATATCGGACAAAGACTAGTATCCAAAAATCTATAAAGAAATCACCAAAGTCCACACCTGAAAAAACAAATAATCCAGTGAAGAAATGGGCAAAGGACATGAATAGACACTTCTCTAAAGTAGACATCCAGATGGCCAACAGGCACATGAAAAGATGCTCAACATCGCTCCTCATCAGGGAAATACAAATCAAAACCACACTCAGATATCACCTCACACCAGTCAGAGTGGCTAAAATGAACAAATCAGGAGACTCTAGATGCTGGAGAGGATGTGGAGAAATGGGAACCCTCTTGCACTGTTGGTGGGAATGCAAACTGGTGCCGCCGCTCTGGAAAACAGTGTGGAGGTTCCTCAAAAAATTAAAAATAGATCTTCCCTATGACCCAGCAGTAGCACTGCTAGGAATTTACCCAAGGGATACAGGAGTGCTGATGCATAGGGGCACTTGTACCCCAATGTTTACAGCAGCACTTTCTACAATAGCCCAATTATGGAAAGAGCCTAAATGTCCATCAACTGATGAATGGATAAAGAAATTTTGGTTTAGATACACAATGGAATACTACGTGGCAATGAGAAAGAATGAAATATGGCCTTTTGTAGCCATATGGATGGAAGTGGAGAGTGTTATGCTAAGTAAAATAAGTCATACAGAGAAAGACAGATACCGTATGTTTTCACTCTTATGTGGATCCTGAGAAACTTAACACGAGGACATGGGTTAGGGGAAGGAAAAAAAAAAAAAAAGGTTAGAGAGGGAGGGAGCCAAACCATAAGAGACTCTTAAAAACTGAGAACAATCTGAGGGTTGATGGGGGGTGGGAGGGAGGAGGGGTGGGTGATGGGTATTGAGGAGGGCACCTGTTGGGATGAGCACTGGGTGTTGTATGGGAACCAATTTGAAAATAAATTTCATATTAAAAAAACAAACAAAAAATAATATCAAAACCAAAAGAAAAAAAAAAAGACTTACGTGGGTGAAGAGCCATTCTATTTTTAAAACTTTTTAAACAACAGCTTGCCCAATTAATGCCGTAGAAAAATCCTTAGGATTAAGAATATATGGCTGTAGAGGAAGGTTGGGATCTTTCCTATCATAACTACGAGAGGTGAGAATGGACTGAACATCGTCCAGCTCCTTCTTTGCTGCCGGGGTGAGCTAGCGCGGTGATGTTAAGTTGGGATCACCAGAAAGCAGTGCCAGGAGGTTGGTTAAATGGGCGTTAGTAATGCCCAGGAGAGGACGAATCCAGTTTATGGTGCCCAACAATTTTTGTACATCGTTAAGAATACGAACATTATTAGGAATAGTCTGAATGAGGGGACGAATTTGAGTATTAAACATGCGTAGCCCCAGGTAAGAAAATGGAGTCGACCTTTGTACTTTTTCAGGGGCTAGTTTTAAACCCTGTTGGTTTAGTTGATCAGGGAGCATGGCAACGAGCTCACCTAGAGGCTGTTGATGTGGGTCACAAAAAAGGATATCATCCATATAGTGATAAATGATCAAAGAAGGAAACCGCGTCCTAATCGACTCTAATGCTTTATTGGCATAAAATTGGTATATTGTTGGGCTATTAAACATCCCTTGGGGTAGGACTCTCCAGTGGTAATGGGGTGATGGCCAGCAGTGATTAACAACAGGAATGGTAAAGGCAAATTTCTCTCTATCTTGTTCAGCTAAGGGGATTGTGAAAAAGCAGTCTTTTAAATCAATAATAAATCAGCCAATTTTGAGGCAACATGGAGGGAGAGGGGGTTCCTAGCTGTAAGGGACCAAAAGGCTCAATTACTGCATTAATAGCTCTGAGATCACGAAGAAGTCGCCACTTGCAAGTTTCTTTTGGAACACAAAAGATAGGAGTATTCCAAGGGCTATTACTAGGCTCTATATGCCCGTTTTTTTAATTGTTCATCTACTAATTATTGGAGATGAATCAATTGGTCCCTTTTATTGGACACTGCTCAACCTATACGGGTTTGTTAGTTTTCCATTTTAATGGGAGGGGCTCAATTTGAGCAGTGGCTAGGAAAAACTTGTTTTAAGATGAATATTCCATTGACTCAATAAGTCTTGAAAGGGCGGGCCTACGCCAGCCGACTCCATCTTGTTCTGTGTCCTTCACCTTGACCACACCTCCTCCCCTTGAGTAACCACCCCCCCTCACCTGCCTAACAGGACTCGGACCCTTCCCCAGGACCCTTCCCCAGCCAATCGGCTGAGGCCATAGCCATTACCTCACCAACTGCCCCCAGGCCCCAATAAAACCTTTGTCCTTTTGAAACTCGCTCTCTTTCCCTGGTATCTCACCGCTGCGTCGGTGCAGGTAGGGGATTGAGCTCGAGCTAGCTCGAATAAAGGCTCTTTGCTTTTGCATCGGACTCGGCTCCCTAGTGGTCTTTGGGGATCACGAATTCTGGGCATAACATTTGGGCGCTCGGCCCGGGATCCCCAAGAACCCCGAGGGACCCCCGACCCGGAGAGCCTGACTGGCCACGGTTAGTGTCTGTTTGTTCTGTCTTTTCTGTGTGAGCTCATTTCTGGAATTCTGGTAGTGCCCGACGCGGTCTAAGTGGACGCACTGGAGGACCACGGGCCGGGAGTTTCGGAAGACGTTCCGATCCTCCCTTCTGGAGGGACGTGGAATCCCCTCAAAGGTCTGAGACGAGGCGGGTCGCTCCCGCTGGTCGGCGTGAGGCCGTCGTCTTTGGAGGGACGTGGAATCCCCTCATCGGTTTTGGAGGGACATGGAATCCCCTCAAAGGTCTAAGCTAGCTTGCAGTTTTGCTTCCATGGAGTTGGAAGACTTTCTAGGGGCCCTCTGTTTGTCTGTTTTTGTGTTTCTCTGTTTTGTTCTGTGGACTTACTGGACGGACGTTATGGGACAGACTCAGACTACTCCTCTAAGTATTATGATTGATCACTTTAAGGATGTGAGGGGAAGAGCTAACAACCTCAGTGTGGAAGTCCGAAAGGGTCGGTTGCAGTTTTTTTTGTTCTAGCGAGTGGCCAACTTTCAATGTCGGATGGCCACCAGAGGGGACCTTCGACCTCCCTACCATCCACCGAGTCAGGAGTATCATCTCTCAGCCTAAGGCGGGCCATCTTGATCAGCTCCCTTACATTATCACTTGGCAGGACCTTGTAGAAGACCCACCCTCTTGGCTTAAGCCCTTCCTAACCCTGCTCCCTCCGGGGCCAAAACCCATTCTTGCTTTGCAGGAGACAGAGAAGAGGAAAAGTCTTACCCAGCCTTCAGCACCCCTCTACCCTGTCCTACAGGGGGGTACTGAAGAAGAATTAATTTTTCCTCCCCCGTATAACCCCTCTAGGATGCCGGAAGAACACCATCCTCCCCCTCCGGGGGAGGCAGACGCTGTTCCAAGAGCGGGAGGCGGAAACGCTCCAGGGGGAAGCCCGCCCTTTACCAGACAAAGGGCTCAGAGGGGGCAATCCGCCTCCGCCGCCGACTCCACTATTCTGCCCCTGCGAGCCACCGGACCCCCAGACGCGGAGGGGAATCAGCCCCATCACTATTGGCCTTTCGCCACTAGTGACCTCTACAATTGGAAAGCTCAGAATCCTAAGTTTTCCGAGAAACCGGCAGGGCTTATTGATTTATTAGACTCTGTTCTTTTTACCCATCAGCCCACGTGGGATGATTGCCAGCAGCTTTTGCAGGTCCTGTTCACGACTGAAGAAAGAGAAAGAATCCTCAGTGGGGCCCGAAAACTAGTTCCAGGCGCAGACGGCAATCCCACCACCAACCAGGCTCAGATAGATGCCTCCTTCCCCTTAACTCGGCCCCAGTGGGATTTCAACACGGCAGAAGGTAAGGAGAGGCTCCGGGTCTACCGCCAGACTCTAATGGGGGGTCTCCGAATGGCTGCTAGAAAGCCAACCAATTTGGCCAAGGTAGGAAATGTACAACAGGGAAAAGATGAATCTCTGGCTGCCTTTTTAGAACGGATCATGGAGGCATTCCGTACCTATACCCCCATGGATCCAGAGGCTCCGGAAAGCAAGGCAGCTGTTATCATGGCCTTTGTAAACCAATCGGCCATAGACATTAGGAGAAAATTACAGAAAATAGATAGACTAGGAGAAAAAAGTCTGCAGGACTTACTGGTGGTAGCCGAAAAGGTATATAATAACCGGGAGCCTCCTGAGGACAAGCAGGCTCGCGCCATGGTGGCTGCCAGCAGTAAGCAGACTCGAGACCTGGCCAGAATACTACTAGCTACCACTGCTGACTTCCCCGAGGAACGAGACCGCCGTCTCCGGCAGCTGGCAGACGACACAAGAAAAGGTAAAAGCACCAAGGGGGGGAAGCAGAGGCTGCAGAAGGATCAGTGCGCATACTGCAAGGAGATAGGGCATTGGGCCCGAGATTGTCCAAAAAGAGCTGGCAGGAAGGGAAGCAAGACTGATCGAGTAAAAGTCCTAGAGCTGGATGAACTAAGTGATTAGGGGAGTCAGGGTTCGGACCCTCTCCCCGAACCCAGGGTAACTCTTAAAGTGGAGGGGACCCCTATTGACTTCCTTGTCGACACCGGAGCACAACATTCGGTCCTCCGCACCCCACAAGGAAAACTAGCTAGCAAGAAGTCCTGGGTACAAGGGGCAACTGGTATGAGCCAGTATTCATGGACTACCCGAAGAACAGTAGATTTGGGAACGGGCCAGGTATCCCACTCCTTTATGGTAATACCAGAATGCCCCTACCCGCTGTTAGGACGGGACTTACTGACCAAGATTGGAGCTCAGATAACTTTCAGACAAGGGGGGCCTCAGGTCACCGATGGCAAGGGCCACCCCATCCAGGTCCTGACCATGAAACTGGAGGATGAATACCTCCTCCACCAGGAGGCGCTCCCGAGAGAGCATAATATAGACAGATGGCTAGGAGAATTCCCCTCGGTTTGGGCAGAGACAGGGGGGATGGGACTAGCCGCTCACAGGACCCCAGTCCTGGTAGAGCTCAAGCCAGGAGAGAGTCCGGTAAGGATCAAACAATACCCCATGTCTCAGGAGGCCTGGAAGGGGATCCAGCCACACATCCAGAGACTACGAAGCCTAGGGGTACTAGTTCCTTGCCAGTCTGCCTGGAACACCCCCTTACTGCCGGTCAAAAAGCCTCACACAAATGACTACCGACCGGTACAAGACTTCCGGGAAGTAAATAAGAGGGTCGTGGACATACACCCAACTGTTCCCAACCCATATACTCTCTTGAGCTCCTTGGCGCCCTCCAGGGTCTGGTATACTGTACTAGATTTAAAGGACGCCTTCTTCAGTCTGCTGTTGGCACCCCAGAGCCAACCCTTGTTCGCCTTCGAGTGGCATGATCCGGAGGAGGGCTACAGTGGGCAACTCACCTGGACACGGCTACCTCAGGGATTCAAAAATTCACCCACCATCTTCGACGAGGCACTACACGAGGACCTGGTATTTACAGACACCTCCTCTGGCTGGGTGGAGACATACCCAACCAAGCATGAAACGGCTCAGACGGTGGCTAAGAAGCTACTAGAAGACATCTTACTCAGGTATGGTTTTCCTGCCATGGTAGGATCAGACAATGGACCAGTTTTATCTCGCAGGTAACACAGGCAGTAGCCAAGGCGGTGGGGGCAAACTGGAAATTACATTGTGCTTATAGGCCCCAGAGCTCAGGACAGGTAGAAAGAATGAATAGAACCCTAAAAGAGACCCTTACCAAATTAACCATGGAGACTGGCGGGGACTGGGTGACTCTCCTACCGTACGCCCTTTACCAGGTTAGAAACACTCCTTACACTCTGAGTTTTACTCCCTACGAGATCATGTTTGGCAGGCCACCCCCTGTTATTCCCAGCCTTCGAGCTGAACTTATTGCTGAGTTTAAAGATCAAGAACTTTTTCTTTCCTTGAGCGGGCTCCAGAGGGCGCACGAGGACATTTGGCCACGCCTCCATGCCATCTACAAGGCTGGCCCGATCCCGACACCTCATCAGTACAGGCCGGGAGACTGGGTCTACGTCAAGAGGCACCACCGAGAGACTCTCGAGCCGTAGGGACCCTACATCGTGGTGTTGACAACCCCCACCGCTCTCAAGGTAGACGGCATCGCGACCTGGGTCCATCACACCCACGCTCAGCCAGCGGACCCCTCCTCGATCCGGAAGGACGTTGTCACGCGATGGGCCATCAGTCGGGACCAACACAACCCGCTCAAGCTCAAGCTACAGCGCATTTGACCTACCTAATATTGGTAACTCTGTTAACTCTCCTTGTCATTGCTCATGCTGCCAGGAGTCCCCACGCCCCCCAAAACATCACCTGGCAGATCATAGACACCAGCTTGGGGACAATACTTAATCAGACGTCCCAGAGCCACCCCAGGGACACTTGGTTCCCAGAACTTTGCGTAAACCTCCAAACTCTGTTCCCCTTGTCACCATAAATGCAGCCGGTCCCATGATTGGGTCCCTAAGCTACATGACAAGGGGGGAATGAAAGGGCGGGCCTACGCCAGCCGGCTCCATCTTGTTCTGTGTCCTTCACCTTGACCACACCTCCTCCCCTTGAGTAACCCCCCCCTCACCTGCCTAACAGGACTCGGACCCTTCCCCAGGACCCTTCCCCAGCCAATCGGCTGAGGCCATAGCCATTACCTCACCAACTGCCCCCAGGCCCCAATAAAACCTTTGTCCTTTTGAAACTCGCTCTCTTTCCCTGGTATCTCACCGCTGCGTCGGTGCAGGTAGGGGATTGAGCTCGAGCTAGCTCGAATAAAGGCTCTTTGCTTTTGCATCGGACTCGGCTCCCTAGTGGTCTTTGGGGATCACGAATTCTGGGCATAACAGTCTCTTCCCCATAAATTGATAGGGATACTCATCGCATAGGGCTGTATGTAGACTATTTGGTCATCGGGCCCTAAACATTTGCAAAATGTCAGACTTTGTCGGGAAGGCTGGCTGTCTCCAACTCCAACTAGGGTGGCCGTACGGACAGTAGCCCAGTGAGGCCATTGTGAGGGGGATATAACGGTTACATCAGCCCCTGTATCAATTAACCCTGAGAAAAGTTTATCTTTGATCTTTATTTGCAAGAGAGGTTTGTCTTGAGAAATGTTGGCAAGCCAGTATTGTTCTAAAGGCGAGTTTGTGCTCCCAAACTTGCCTTCTCTTCT
Organism: Herpailurus yagouaroundi; assembly: GCF_014898765.1. Lineage (NCBI taxonomy): Eukaryota > Metazoa > Chordata > Mammalia > Carnivora > Felidae > Herpailurus > Herpailurus yagouaroundi. The sequence continues at coordinate 101,356 of NW_024420552.1, forward strand.
AGGTTTGTTCGCAGCTCCAGGGACCCAATAAGGAAGGATAAGGAGTTGAGCCAATCGCTGGCCTTTGTTAATGGTTATTAATTTGGAGGCCTGCGCCATAATTTTAATTTCCCTGGTGAAATCACTATCAATCACCCCTGGAAGAACTAGAAGTCTGGCTTTGGTAGGGCTACATCTTCCAAGAAAGAGACCAACATAGCCTTTGGGAAGCAGGCCAAATATGCCAGTAGGGATGAGGTATACATGCCCAAACTGATTAAGTGTGATGGTCTCCTGGGATTCTAAATCTAATCCTGTGCTTCCTTTGGTGGCAGCACATAGGGACCCCATGGGTTTGAGTAGCCCAGGCCTTGGGTGGGGGAGGGTGACTTTTCTTGTGGGCAGAAAGGAGCCATCCCCTCCCTTTGTTGTCCTGGGTGTGGAGGGGGGCACACGTTTGGGAGTTTCCCAAACTGAGGGGGCGACTGTCTTTATCAAATTTAGATCTACAGTTATTTGCCCAATGATTCCCTTTCTTGCATTGAGGGCACAATCCCGGCAAGAGGGAGGTTTGGGGAGTGTTTATAAAGGGGCAATCCTTTTTTAAGTGTCCCACTTTTCCACAGCCAAAACAGGTTGGGTTAGATTGTTTGAGGGCCAAGGCAAGTAGCATTGTTTTGTGGGATTCTGTTCCCACAGTTTGACAGGCTTTAACATATTCACTGATAGTGGCTGCAGGGCTACTTGCATTGGGTTTGATATGCTTAAGAACTCTTTTGCAATCCTCATTCGCATTTTCAACAGCCAGGGAAAGAAACATTGATTCAGTTGCTTCCATATTATCAAGCTGTCTTTGAATAGCTTCTTGGAGGTGATTGATAAAAGCCATATAGTTTTCAGTGGCCCCTTGTCGGATATTAGTAAAGGACCATGATGATTTTCCTGAAAGGGGGATTTTATGAAATCCTGTCACACTACATCAGTGCATTGCTCCCTGACGATGATCGGGAGCTGAGCTTGCTGCCTTGGTTGGACATATTGCCCTGTGTCAGACAATTGTTCAAAAGTCACTGGAATAGCAGCATCGAGGTTCTGCATAGCACTAGTGATGAAATTCCTGAGCAAAGACAGCATATTGGGCCGGGGTCAGGAGAGAGTTCCAGTCCCAGGCACACATGGAATAAGGCAAACAGTTTCCAAAATCCCGATCGTAAAAGGGCTATGAAGGCAATAGAGTTGAACTGCCTTCTGTAATTCTTTTACTATTTGGAAGGGCAGGCTTTCATGGACATATTGTCCATTTTGCCTGACAACGGGAAGCAGGTGGAATTCACCGGCCTTATGGGCTTCTTTAAGGCACTTTTGCATTGGGGAAAGGACCTTATCAGAGCAGGTTGATGAGGTGTTTTGAGGCTCGATATCGTCCCACCCTTTTGGGGGGAGGGGGAGTATCTTTTTGCTGTAGAGATGCCAGAGGCACAGCCTGACCAGCGCCCCGGCGCGCCGAGGTTTTTCCTTCTTTTTAGATAACTCTATGTTTTCACCTACATCCTCCGAGCTCAGTGGGAGAAGGGCAGTGCAGAGGATGGATCAGGTGAGGATTACCTGGGGGGGTGGGAGTGGGGGGACATTAGCCCCTTCAGAATGCCTGGCCTTTAATATTTTCCCTGCTCATTCCCTCACGTCAAGATCACAAGTTCCTTGTTCTGGAAGCCAAAGGCAATTCTGTTGGACAGTCAGAAATAATTTAAAGAGAGCCTTATAAGTTAGAGTCATTCCTGCTGTCTCTCCTAGTGACTGAAGAATTCGAATATAGCGCTTTTGTTCAGGGGCTGGGGAGTTTCCCATGGGAGATCTCTGAAAAAGTTCCATGGCAGTGAATCCTAATATAGTTTCGCTTTATCCCTTACCTCTTCAGGCAGAGACTGTACCTGATGCGTTTTTTTTTTTCTCTCTCCGTTTCTTGGAGCTCCTTAATCATTCCACGCCATCCTGCAGTCCTTGTGTGGCACCGCCTTATCACTTTGGCTCCTTGTCCATGTTGGCCCATAGTCCCCTTTCCTTCTATCACATCAGGGTCACCATCTGTCGTAGACTCCAAGTCTAGAGTTCTTTCTTGTCTAGCAAGAAAGTGGGACACAGGATTAAAAGCGAGAGATGGCTAATATCCAGGAAAAGACAAGAGCCATGAATAAGGGTCCTTGTCCCATTTTTATTAGGATCAGAAGGTTTACAAACATGGTGCTGGACGTGCTCAAAGAGACAATGAATCTGTGAACATTAACTCATGGACGTGAGGGAAAGGGGGTCTTGAATATAATCAGGGTTAGAGGTTTGGGTTAATACAAAACAAAATCCTGGTGCCGGGCACAGTGGCACGTGCCTGTAGTCCCAGCCACCCAGGTGGCTTAGGCAGGAGGATCGCTTGAGCCCAGGAGTTCTGGGCTGTAGTGCGCTATGCCCATCAGGTGTCCACACTAAGTTCGGCATCAATATGGTGACTTCGCGGGAGTGGGGGACCACCATTGTAGATTGCTTTAGGTAGTATAGACATTTTAATAATATTTGTTCTTCCAATCCATGAGCATGGAATGTTTTTCCACTTCTTTGTGTCATCCTCAAATTCTTTCATCAGTGTTTGTAGTTTTCAGAGTACCTCTTTCCTTAGGTTAATTTCTAGGTATCTTATTATTTGGGGCGTAATTCTATATATGTAATTGATTTCTTGATTTCTCTCTCTGTTGCTTCACTATTGGTGTATACAAATGCAACAGATTTCTTTCTTGTTTGATTTCAAGTTTTTATTTAAATTCTAGTTACTTAACACATATGAAAAAATTAGTTTTAGGCGTAGAATTTAGTGACTCAACATTTGCATATAACACTCAAATCTCATCACAACCAGTGCTCTCCTTAATACCTATCACTCATTTGGCCCATCCACCACCCACCTCCCTCCACCAACCCTGTTTTTTCTCTAAAGTTAGCTGTCTATTATGGTTTGCTTCCCTCTCACTTTTGTTTCTCTTCCCCTATGTGCATCCTTTTTTTCTTTAAAAAAAAAAATGTGTATTTATTTTGGGAAAGACAGTGCATGAGTGGGGGGAGGGTCAGAGAGAGGATAGAGAGAATCCCAGACGAGCTCCATGGTGTCAGCACAAAGCCCCACATGGGGCTTGATCCCACGGACCATGAGATCACGACCTGAGCCAAAATCAAGAGTTCAATGCTTCACTGACTGAGCCACCCAGGGGTCCCCATCTACTTTTCTTCTTTAATTCCACATATGAATGAAATCATATGGTATCTGTCTCTTATTTCACTTAGCATAATGCACTATAGCTCCATCCACAGATTTCTGTACATTGATTTTGTGTCCTATGACTTTACTGAATCTGTGTATCAGTTCTAGCAATCTTTTGTGGAGTCTTTCAGGTTTTCTATAAAGAGTATCATGTCACCTGCAAATGCTGAAAGTTTGACCTCTTCCTTGCCAATTTGATACCTTTTATTTCTTTTTGTTGTCTGATTGCTATGGCTAGGATTCCCATACTATGTTAAATAACAATGATGATAGTGGACATCCCTGTCTTGTTCCTGACCATAGAGGAAAATCTCTCAGTTTTTCACCATTGAGGATGATGTGGACTGTGGGTTTTTCATATATGGCCTTCATTAGGTTGAGGCATGTTCCTTTAACACTCCTTTCTTGTTTTTTTTTTTGTTTTTTTTTTTTAATCATGAATGGATGTTGTACTTTGTCAAATGTTTTTTTTTTTCTGCATCTATTGAAAGTATCATGGTTCTTAGCCTTTCTCATATTAATGTGATGTGCCTTTTGTATTGACACGGTGTGTGTGTGTTTGCATGTCCTCCTCCAGCTCTACTACCTCACTACACACTCACAGTTGCAGCTTTAGTCTCAGGTAAGCCTGGAGCTGGACTTCCAATCTCAGGTTTAGATATCCCAGAAATAGTGTTTATATTCTAGGAAAGTGATATATACAGATGATTATTCCAATTAAGGGAAAATCCAAAAAGCTGGCTGATTCCATGAAGTCAGTCTCCCAACCTCCATCCTCCCTCTTCCTTACCATGTACCCTTGGTCTGAGACTCTTAAGAGCTGTCATCCTGGATCTCACCACCAGGTGCCATGACATTTATCTCCATTTTTATTGTTCTCTTTTCATTGAAAGAAGTACATGCTGAAAAGACTATAAAAACAATCATGAAAAGGTTTGTTTACCACGATACCAAGTCTGCTTGGAACTTCATATGTATATTAAAGCAGTTCCATTTGCTATTGACCCCAAACTGCATCATGCTCATTGATTTCTCTATCCTCTCACCACTGTCAGCTAATGTGCAGTGTAGACTGTTCTGAGGGTGTCTACCAGAGAACAAAGCATTCATTCTTGATCACCCAACCCTTGTGTAAGCTGCCCACACCTCCTCACACACCATCTGTCATCCTTTCTGCATCACACAGGACACAGCTGCCCAGATTCCTCTCTGATGGCCCATCCAGTTTCAGCTCACTTATCCCCTGTTCTGACATGTACTGCCTTCACAAACCTGCCACTCAATGCCAAGGCACACCACTGCCACCTGGTGTTTCATCATTTGCAGGCCCTAGAGTGTATGTTTTCACAATCCTTTTTACACCTAACAGTTCCTTCAGCCAGTGTTAGGATCAATTTGTATATATACAAATCTTGGATTTTAAGGGAGTTTGTTTGGTTCTTTTCTCCTCCGTCCACCCCCTCCAACCTCCCCCTCCCTTCTCCTCCTTCTCTGCCTCCTCCTCCCTCCTCCTCCTCCTTCTCCTCCTCCTCTTCCTCCTTCTTCTCCTTGCAGAAAATTTTTGGGAGCGGAGTTTAATGATGATGACACTTCAGTGCCATCTGCTGACAAAAACCTGAACAGCTGCTTGAACAATATGGTTATCCTTTGGTGCCATCTGGTGACAAAAACCGGAACAGCCGCTTGAACAATATGGTGATCCTTTGGTGCCATCTGGCGACAAAATCTTGAACAGCCGCTTGAACAATATGGCGATCCTTTGGTGCCGTCTGGTGACAAAAAACCTGAATTGCTGCTTGGACAATATGGAACAGGAAAATGGGAAGGAGAGTCTGTGACATAAACTCACCAGACAGAGCTTTCTAGAATCAGGATGGAAAGTGTTGGGTACAGCATATTGGTGAACTCTCCCTGGACATTTTATATAAGTGAAATCATGCAATATGTGGTCTTTTGCATTTTTGGCTCCTTTCATCGAGTTCAACATTTTTCAAGTTTCATCCACACTGTCACACATATAAGTACTTCCTTTCTTTTTTTGTCAAATAATGTACCAAATTGTCTTTATTCTTTTATTAATTAGTATACATTCAAGCTGGTGCTATGTACATTTGTATACAAGTTTTTATGCAGACACATGTGGCCCTTTCTCCTGACTGTGTACCTAGGAGTGGGATTGCTGTGTCATATGGTAACTCTGGTGAAGTGTTTGTGGAACTGCCAGAATGCTGTCATGACCCTGTGTGTTGAGGAGTGCGTGCATAGCCTGTTACTTTTCTCCCGAGGGTTCTGAGAAAGAAAAAAGGTTGAGGTGCCCTTCTCGTCACCTCACCTCTGGGAGGATGGGAGGGCATGATACCCATGAGACCTCACTGGATCACTGGAGCTATTGACTCTCATCGCAGGATTAAGGTGGTGTTTGTCTACTTTTTCCAATGTACAGTAACTATCACCCATTCATCTACTCTACTTTTTAGAAATGAAACAAAGTCAGCCCTGGGCTCTAGTGTGAGAGGTGGAAATAAGGTTCTCCTCATAGAGGCATGGTGTGTACATTTGGAATTATTTGATAAAGACAGTTTGTCTCTTATCATGAATTTTTATTAATTCAAACATTTTTTTACATTTATATTTATTTATATATTTTGATTCATGCATAGTGTTTGGGTAGATTTTCTTTTTCATGGACACATACCACAAGAGAGTCTAGCATCATGGTTTTTATGATGCATAAAATGAATTTTAAATAAACAGAAAACTCCAAGAGTTCTGTATACCCACCATTATATATCACCATCATTGTGTTGTCTAAATATGGTATATTAGAAAATGCACTTACATTTTTTAAAAATTTTAAATGGTTATTTATTTTCAAGAGAGAGAGGGGGGAAGATTGTGAGCAGGGCAGGGGCAGCAAGGGAGGGGCAGAGAGAGAGGGAGACACAGAATCAGAAGCAGGCCCCAGGATCCAAGCTGTCAGCACAGAGCCCAATGCGGGACTCAAACTCACGAGCTGTGAGATCGTGACCCGAGCTGAAGTTGGATGCTTAACCAACTAAGCCACCCAGACATCCCTAGAAAATGCATTTAGATAATATATTTAACCATGTCAGAGTTGGGAACATTATAATTTCACATGATTTTATTCCATACATGCGAATCCCTTGAGAAACAAACAAGCATACAACAGCAGACACATAAGACAGCTATTCCTAGAGTGACGATAAAAAAAATAATAATTATTGCTAAACTGAATGAAAAATATTTACAGAACCCTTTTCAGTGAAGCAAAAGCATGAGATATGTCATAGAAAATGTGAGCTTCATTTGAAAGCCCATTGTCTAAGGCACAGCCTTCCAGTTATGTGACTCTGACTCTATGGGAGGTATTTTAAAATTCTAGCTTTTATGTAACTCATCTTGTTCCAATGTGCTCCTTAACTATTTTCAAGCAATTACATTCTTTTCTGGGGTAAGGAATTCTTTTTTTTTTTTTTCCTAAACTCCTGTCTGTCTTCATTTGAACAATCATTTCAACATTTCTGATCTGTACATGTGACAAAAAAGTTGTTGAGCTGGAAATTGTATTTTCCACTGAAGCATGGGGAAATACGGTCTTCTTAGATGATGGATGAAGACTGAGTAGGAGGGGAGGCACAGGGATATGTGAATTTAGTATCCAGGAGAAGTATTTCTGTGCAAAGGTGAGAATATAAGTAAAGAGGACAGCCGTTAAAGATGTGGAGAGGGGTGCAGGGCTTTAAAGCATATATTTATTTATTTATTTAATTAATTTTTTTTTGACTAGGCTCCACATCCAGGGCAAACCCCAGTGCTGGTCTTGAACTCACAACCCAGAGGTCAACACCTGAGATGAGATAAAGAGTTGGACACTTGGACACTTAACCCATGCAGCCACCCAGGCCCACCTAAAGCATAATTTTAAATGATCAATTATAAAAACTTGGAAGGTTGGAATTAAGGTTCTTTCATGGGAAAGAACCATATCTTTTCAGATTTAACATCTGAATTTACCACACCACCCTATTCAGATGCTTGGTCTTTATTTCTATTTTGGCGAAACCTAAACCTTAACCAAGGGGTGGTGTAGAATTTGGTCATAGTGCCTGTTAACTGAATGAATGGGTGGATGGATACAGGATTATTTCAAACATGCCATGGAAAGTCTTGGATATTTACGTCCCAGGGCAGAGCTGTTCATGCAGCTGTCTAAAGCCATAGTGTTGGGTGGCTGAGAGGATGCAGCTTCTCAAGACCCAGGAACCGATGGCTGCAAGATGGGAAGCATTTCAAGTGTGGAAGACCGGCATACACTTCATGGTTGCCATAGAAACATGACTCTGTTGTGACAACCATGATGACTTTTCTTTTTTTTTTTTTTTTTAATTTTTTTTCAATGTTTATTTATTTTTGGGACAGAGAGAGACAGAGCATGAACGGGGGAGGGGCAGAGAGAGAGGGAGACACAGAATCGGAAACAGGCTCCAGGCTCTGAGCCATCAGCCCAGAGCCCGACGCGGGGCTCGAACTCACGGACCGCGAGATCGTGACCTGGCTGAAGTCGGACGCTTAACCGACTGCGCCACCCAGGCGCCCCCCATGATGACTTTTCAATACAGAGACGGATTGGGAAGAAGAGGGGCCTTCAAGTGTTTGGAGCTTAGCTGAAGGTGTGGGTCCCCTCAGTGGAGCTGATCTGTCCCAGAGTCTGAGGAGACAAAGGAATCCAGGTCCAAGTCTCCTCTTTCCTTCTTTGGAGCTCGGCACCCAGAGTGTCTCATGGGTAAACCTGCTGGGGTCTGGTCTGGGTCCAGTGAGTGTGGGTCCTGCTCCAGGGGTGTCCTGGAGCTACTGTCCTGTGAAGGCAGGGGTGCGGGAGGGAAGGCAGATAATGACTATGCACCTGGCTTCCCTTCTGCAGAATGGGGGTGTGAATGCTTCACCCACAGGGTCGCCGAGAACACTCGGTGATACACATGACCAAGTCCCTGGCCCTGTGATTACTGCAGGATCATGAATGCCTGTATGATTTCAGGCCACTTGTTACTCCTTTTCTTCTTTGTTGTTAGGGGATAGAAGAAAAAGGCCCGGTGACAAGTTCATTGTAACATGTAGTTGTTATGATCACAGCCCACTTGTTGTGAAGTAGGGAAGCTGAAGGGGCTCCATTTTACAAGTGGTTTTTCTACCAGGCCCCATTTAGCCTGCCAGGCTCCACATTTGGCCTCTGAATAAGACAAAGAGCTATGTTCTCACTTCAACGGGGAAGCAAGAAAGTTAATCATTCTCTGAGATTTGTCGAAGGCCCCAGACACCTGATAACACCTAAGAAGAGCCAGATCCAAAACATGTTCCAGGACATTGGCTTCAAACAAACCTCAGCTGACGATGGCATCAATACCCCTACCTTTGGTAATTTATGAAATAACACCTATTGTTCACCTGACGCTTGCCTTTGATTGGACACTACCATGGATTCCCCTGGAACGTGTACCCTAAACCCTTTTTAAATACAAACTCCTGGGGCGCCTGGGTGGCGCAGTCGGTTAAGCGTCCGACTTCAGCCAGGTCATGATCTCGCGGTCCGTGAGTTCGAGCCCCGCGTCGGGCTCTGGGCTGATGGCTCAGAGCCTGGAGCCTGTTTCTGATTCTGTGTCTCCCTCTCTCTCTGCCCCTCCCCCGTTCATGCTCTGTCTCTCTCTGTCCCAAAAATAAATAAACGTTGGAAAAAAAATTAAAAAAAAAAAATAAATAAATAAATACAAACTCCTAGCCCAAAGCAATGACAAGGCTCATTCTCCTTTCCTTTCTGAGTCTCCCCCAGGCACTCTGCTATTTTCTGTCATTCATGCTCTTTGATAAACTCTGTTAGCACTTTCTCCAGCTAACGTTTGATTTCTACCACTTTTGAAGCCAAGGACCCTCTTGGCCGGTCCTGTGGTACCGTTCCCTGGGTTTTTGGACTCAGATTGACTGCATCAGTATCAATGTCAGTGTCACTAGACTAGTGCCTAGCATGCTGCTGGGCACATAGTTACTCTTGCAAATCATAGCGATAGCTGGATCTGTCTCTCCCTCTTCAGAACTTCATTCCATTGGCCACGCTCTTATCAGGTGCTGGAAGGAGACAGGTTATGAGGATCTGAGTCCTGGTGGCTGCTGAAACCTCTACCCCATATTCAAGGACAACAGTCCTCAGGAGACACTAACATTTCACATTCCTGGTGGGATATGATGCCTGGCACAAGTGAGTTCATAGACCTGAACAAAAGCATGTTGTGGAATAGCTCCTGTAAGGTTCAAAAACTAACCTAAAAGCAGAGAAACTACTTAAACCACGTCATGGGAGGAGAAGTTTAGCAGGTGGAATTTCAATCCACCAACAGGTGTGTTAGTAAATCTTGAGGCCCATCTTAGAGAATTCCTCATTTGTCTGAAAGGGACAAATTGTGCACCTGAAAATGACTTGATCATTAACATGCACTTGCAATAAATATATTTTTTTTCTGATTGCATAAATAATAATTAATGAATTCTATGTTTCCTCAGAACGATGTGAAAATAGGCATTTAGAAGGGTTCGTAGCAACTTGAGATCTTAACACAGATTCTTTCCTGGTTTGCTTGGTTTTACCCATACTACAAAGAAAAAAATTAAGGGCCTAAAATTTTTGTAGTGTGAGTTAAAAGTGTCACTTACAAGACTTTGGAATTTTTATAATAATAATTACCAACGTGTCTTCCCTGCTATCATGATACCCAGAATTTTCCCTTATACAAATCAGAGGTTGTTAAATGTCAGTATGATTATATTCCTGGTACATGACGTTTTAAGTTCAGTACTCATGGACCACAGTTTCCCTCAACATGCCATGTCCCCAAGCAACTATTTAGTTTTTTTGTCAATAGATTAGTTTTGATTGTCTGTAACTTTGTGTCAATCATTGCATTTTATTTTTATCTGGCTTATTATACTCAGGCATTTATTCATTTATTAACACTTCCATTATCTCTTATTTGACATGAATATATAAAACACTGTTGATGAGAAGCTACTTTGACTCATCATGGGCAAAGAAATTTAGCAAGTAGAATTGCATTCCATCAGCAACTACACGTTGTGCAGTAGCCTTTGAGGCCCATCTTACAGGTGCCTGATTGCTGAAAAGCAATCGATTATACAAATGGAGACAGAAGTTGGTCTTTATAAGCATGTGTAATAAATGTCGCTAATGTTTTACTAAGAAAAAAAAAAACTAAGTATGCAAAGGGCCACATATAGTATGATTCCATTTTTTTATGAAATACTTAGTGGGAGGCCCTCAATATGCTGTACCCAATAAATTACCCTCTTTCCATTCTGACTTTCAGAAGCTCTGGTAGGTTTGAGTCATAGTCCCTCCCTCTTATCTTTCCTGTGATGTTCAACAGCAGTTCAGGCTTTTGTCATAAGATGGCACCAAAGTACCACCATCATTAAACTTCTCTTCTAAGAAGTGTCTGCAAGGAGTAAAAACGTAACAATAATATCCCCTAAACCCAGGTTTTGTACGTAAACAAGAGAATTTTAATTTTTTCTGAAAAAGAAAAAAAAAAAAACCCTTGTAGGTGTTAAGGAAAATTGTTAAAACATATACTCCATTTTCCCCATTGAGGAGGATATTAACTGTGAGCCTTTCATATGTGGCTTTTATGATGTCGAGGTATGTTCCCTCTTACCCCTACTTTCTTAAGGGTTTTTATCAAGAACTGATGCTCTATTGTGTCAAATGTTTTTTTTCTGCAGTTTTTGGAAAGGATTATAGAGTTCTTTATTCCAGAGCCTGCAGACTTTGAACACCTGGTGGCAGTAGTGCACCTTGACAATCAGTGGCAGGTATTCCAAGGGTGGTACAGGTTAGACACGGGTAGGTGACTCAGAGAGGATGGGGGTGTCAGAGCTGGATCTGGGCAGCTATGTCTTGTGTCATGGACAGGGAATGATAGAGAGGAAAAGAAGGTCTGAGCAGCCTCTACAAGGTTGGAGAAATGGAGGGTGAACACCCTGTTCTCTGATAGGGAACTTCTGTACAGTCCACACTACACAACAGAGGACAGTGATGAGGAAAGAGATAAATCAATGATTATGATGAAAGTTAGGGTCAACAACAAATGGAACTTTTTTAACATACTTATGACATACTTATACATAATTGTAACATACTTACATACATACTTAGTGCACTGACCATGGTGTCCTCAATAAGAGATACCTGAGTGCCTTAATTGCTTCAGAGGAATGTGGAAGCCTTTCAAGCACAAATGATTAACTGCTGAGCACCAGCTTCTTCTGCATATACCCCTCACCATTTCCCCGCACCTTCCCCTTAAAAAAACCTTCTGCTTTTCCTGGACAGGGAAGATGGTCTTTGCAAAGTTATTCTGCCATTTTCCCAGGTTGCTGGCTTCCTGAATAGGGCAACTTTTCCTTTCTCACCATCACTTGTCTCTTGAGCATTGGCTTTTGGTGGGAGATGCAGGAGAGAAGCATCAAGGGAAAAGACTTCAAAAGGGAAGGGCTGGAGAAGGTGCAAGGCCTTAGGACATGTTTACACAGCTGAACATGGCTGCTGCTCATAAGGAATGCCTAGAGCCATTAACATTGTCCAGGGATGGAGCCTCCCTCACACCTGAGCCTTCCTTAATCTTATAGAAACCAATTAACTTGAAATTCAACCTTGAAAAGCTAAACCATTAGATTGATTAACACACTTGCTTAGCTGACTTTATGCACATAGTCTTTAGCAATTATCCTAATAAAAAGAAGCTTCATTCTGGAGTCAGGGCCTCATTCAGACTCAAGAATGAGGACCTTCACTTATCTGAATTTTGTTTGCACACTCATCTTTTGCGATTCTGGCCATACTCCCTGCAACAGCTTTTGAGCTGTCTTAAAGATTTGCTGATTTCCCTAAGTCTGCAGTCACCATCCAATACTTCCCTTTCTCTCTTCTTTTCAGCTTCATTATTTTCATAATTTTATCTTCTACATCACTGATTCACTCCTCTGCTTTGTGCATCCTTCGTTGTCATGGCATTCATTCAGGTTTGCATCTTGGTTATAGCATTTTTTATTTCAACCTGACTAGTTTTTAGTTCTTTTATCTCTTCAGTAAGGGATTCTCTAAGGGATTCTCTATGCTTTTTTCAAGCCCAGCTACTATCCTTATAATTTTTGTTTGAAATTCCCTTTCAGGCATCTTAATGTGAATTGATTAAATGCCTGTTCTCTCTCTTGGGGTTAATTCCTCCATCTTGTGATTTTGAGGTCAATTAAAAAAAAAAAACATGAATGTAGATCCTTGGTGTGGGTTGTTCTCCTTCTTAGAGAAGTTTGATCCAAATCAATCAATCAATCAATCAATCAATTAATAATGAAATAAATCATTAAAAATAAGTAATTCCTTTTCCTATACTCAAAAAACTTGTAAATAAAACCCAAAGGAACCTAGATCATGCTTCCCATAGAGTTCAAGCTTTGAAGCACTCTATGATTCACCAGTAGAGTTGGTGTATGTGAGGGGCTTGTGTTGGACTTCTAGGGGTGGGGCCTGTTGTGTTGATTCTTAGGCGGGACTTGCCCTAATGGAGATGCACTTGCAGGGAGCGACTCTGGCCTTCACCTGGTGGCACTGTTTGCTCACTGAAGTAAGTCAGTGTTGATGGGTGTGGAGGAGGGGAAATGGTGTTGCCCTGCTCTCTTGTCTCTGAAGCAGGGCGCTCAGGCCTGCCACTCCATAGAAAGCCTGAACATAAGATCAATCACCCCTCTTGTGTCCCTGGCTGCTGTCATATCCCTGCCTTAATCTTGTCTTTATTTCAGCTGTCTGCCTGCCAGGCAACACAGTACTCTCATGTTTTATCTCAGGCACAGTTGGGTCTCAAAACTCCAAACTTCAGAGAACCCCATGGCATAGACCTGCACTGATACTCTAAGAGAGTGTCTTGCTGTGCTGTGGCTGAGTGTTGGTTTGTCCCAGAAAATAGCTGGGTGACCCTGCAGGGCTTGGAGTTTGTGGTAAAGCATAGCAGAAAGATGGCACCAAGGCTCACTGCCCTCACCAGGCATCTTTGTTCTTATGCTGATGAATCACACAGGTTAATGGCACCCATAGGTTCTTTTGTCTCCAGAGAGACAGTGCCCCCTTCCTAAATGCACTCCAAGATTGGTACAGTTTCTCCCAGTGTGACCCAGGGCATTCTCAGACCATGCTGCCCGCTCCTGGGTCCTCACCTTCCTTCTCCACTGGGATACCACTAAACCCACCAGGTGTGACCCTGTTGATGGCATAGACATCTAAATCTTAAGACTTGGTACTCTGTTGCTTACTTAAAAATGTGCGGTATTTAACCCCTCTCCTCCACCCAGTTAATGGCTTTAGGGAAGAGTTTTCTTGTGCAATCCCCTATGCATGTTTACACATTTTTTATTACTCTCTCAATCCTCTCTCTGTGATCAGGGCTCCCTCCCCTCTACAGCACCGATGGCTCATTTCTCCCCCAAACCAACCCTCCACGGTTCCTGCCGTCCCCAGGGTCGTTGTTTTTCTACTTGTAGATGTGCAGGTTTGTTCTCTCAATCCTCAGATTGATTTCTTGGGTGTTCAGAATTATTTGATATTTATCTAGCTGTATTCAAGGGACGAGGGAAGCTTAGGGTTGCCCTCCTCTTCCACCATCTTAACCCATCTCCATGGTATTGTATGAAATCTATACATCAGTTTGAGGGAATAGACATCTTTTTTTTTTTATTTATTTATATATGAAATTTATTGTCAAATTGGTTTCCATACAACACCCAGTGCTCATCCCAAAAGGTGCCCTCCTCAATATCCATCACCCACCCTCTCCTCCCTCCCACCCCCCATCAACCCTTAGTTTGTTCTCAGTTCTCAACAGTCTCTTATGCTTTGGCTCTCTCTGAGGGAATAGACATCTTAACAATACTGAGTCTTCTGACCCCTCAAGAGGACATGTCCCTCCATTTATTTAGGCCACTGTTTAATTTCTCTCAGCAATGTTTAGCAGTGTTGAGTACAGGTCTTGCACATCTGTGGGCCTCCATGTTTTACATAGGGTATGCCTATGTAATTCATACTTTTTGACGTTCTTGTCAATGACTGTTTTTATTACTATTTCTAGGCCTTATATTTTCACTTAACTGTTAATATCCAAATGTTGCCGGGGAATATCTTTGGTTGAAAGCACACATTACTCAAGGACAGACAGGATACTTGACTATTAGCACCTATAGTAGTCATAGGTTACTGGAGGAACAGAACCAATGAGATGCTGATATATAGATAGAAATTTATATTAAGGAATTGAGTCAAGAGGAAGTGGAGGCTAGGCAGAATCTGATAGGAAACTTTGACAAGTTGGAGACTCAGGAAAGAGTTAGAGTTGGAATCTGAATATTGTCTGCTGGGGAACAACAGGTGCTGATGTGAAGTCAAAGGCAGTCTTTGGGCAGAATTCCCTTTGACTCAAGGGAGATCAACCCTTTGTTCAATTCAGGACTTCAATTTATCATTTGAGGTCCAATCACATTAATGGAGGATTAATTGCTTTACTGAAGTGTACCCATTCAAATGTAAATCTTACTCAAAGGCATCTTACAGAAATATCCAGAACAATGCTTGAACAAATATATGAACACTATGGTCTTCCCACGTTGGCACATTAAAAATACCATCATATTCATTTGACTAGATTTCCATAGAGGTTTTTAGATATCATTGGCAATGTACTGAACCTAGGGAGTAAAATATCCTTCAGAAAATTGTACAGGTGGTCTCTAGAAAATCGGTCACTAATATGAAACAGTTTAGTAACTTTCAACTTTCAACCTACACCCACAACTGCATTATTTCCTGTGCAGTCACCCAGGTTTCCAGGAGTCATGGTCAAGCTTAGACTAAACTTTCATGGGATGGAGTCCACTTGAGGTAATATCTCATCACCCCATGAGGTGGGCACTAACATCCATCCTGTTTCCGGGGGCGTTTTGAGTAATCCAGTCGAGGTATCAAGAGAAATAAGATGTGGATACTAGTGGTTGAATTGGATGGACAGTGCCCGGCACACAGTAGACATCTAATATACATTTAATTATGTGAGACATAGATGTAGGTGTAAGTAGGAAATGAAACCATGTATATGTTCTTTCATTCTTTTTATACACATAGAAATTTTTCAGAGCATTGGGGTCACAATTTTGTCATTGTTTCAACCGGTTTTAAGAAAATTTTTGTCTTGTTATCTAAAATAATGTCTTTTAATTGGGAAAAGATAAACTGTAGAAAATGAAAAAGATGCCTCTGTGTAGATGTGTATGACCCTGCAGTGGGTCTTCTGCAAAGTGGGCAATTGAAATTTACCTTACACAGCTATTGTGAGGAGAAGTGAACAAACCAATAAAACATATCCAACATGTAATATTGTGAAACTTCAGCAAATATGTGTGGGGTCACTCCTGCGGTCTCTTCATAGCAAAAGAGATGACTTAACCATGAACAACTCATAGACATCATTGGGATTTGGTGCAACAAGGAAGGAAATGTACACATATTATATGCTGGGTTAGCTTTAGTACCATTTATTTGTACATGAGTTACCTGATTATGGTGAAGAAGAGGAAACACTCCATCCCCTAAAACTGTTCGTTTGTGTGTGCAACATAGTAATTTGACATTTATATTTGTATTATGAAAAAATCACCACAATAAATCTATCTGACATCCATCACTTTACATAGCTACAGATTTTTGTGTGTGTGATGAAAACTTTCAAGATGCACTCTCTTAGCAACTTTCACATACACAATACACTATTAACGATAAGACCATGCTGTACATGACATCCTCATGACTTATTTATTTCATAAGAGGAAGTTTGTACCTCTTGACTTATTTATTTTATAAGAGGAAGTTTGTACCTCTTGACCTCTTTCCCATTTTTGCCCACTTCTTGGCCACTGCCTAAAGCAACCACCAATGTGTTCTCTAAATACATGAGGTCTTTTTTCAGCTTCCTTTTTTTTCTTTTAAATTCCACATGTGAGGTCATATGCTGTTTATCTTTCTTTGTCTGACTTATTTCATTTAGCATTTTGCCCTTGATATCCATCCATGATGTTACAAATGACAAGATCTTATTCTTTTTTATAGCTGAAAAATATTCCATTCCATATATCAAATCTTCCCTATCCATTTATCCATTGATGGACAGTGAAATTGTTTCCATATCTTAACTATTGTAAGTAATGCTTCAGTGAACCTTGCTGATTTTTATGTAATCCCTTCAGTGAGTCATATCCCATGGCACACATCACATTTTTATTTTGAGTAGATACACGTGGGATATTAATATATGCATCCCATTGTTGAAGTAAATCTCTACCCCATAGATTAATGGCAATGTTAGCCACACAGGGTTTAAGAGTTGCTCTTTGATCCTCGTGTCTTTTACATCAACCTCCCCCAGAAATGTAATCTTATCCAGTCAATGAGGAATGCTGGTAATGGCTACTATTGCCCACGAAAGAATATTATGTCCAATGTGTTACTCTCCAAACAGAAGTCAGAGTTCAACAGTCGCTAATTGTTGGGCCTTGCCTTCCTTCATGTGCCTAGTGGCTTGATGGTGTAGGGGCCTCTTTTGTAAGGACACTTAATCCCCTTGCTTTTATCCTCTAAAGAAAAGTTACCTTGCAGTAACAATCCTTTTCTCTTACTAATCACTTTCCTGTCCCACCTTCCTTGTATTAAAACCTTCCATTTTGTACATCTCATAGGAGCACCCCTCTATTTGCTTGATGTACTGGTACCTAATCCATTAATTATTTAATACAGCTAATTAGACCTTTACAATTTACTCAGTTATAGTTTTGTTATTTTCCTTACTAAATGCTTTTGAATGTTTATCATAATTGGGAACGTTTCCTCCACCACTGGTTCAGGAGGAACTTCACTGGGCATATTTCTGTGGACAGAAGAGAGAGGATAGATTTGGGTCATACTGGTATATCAGGTATAAGAGGAACAGGGGGGGAGCTGACCATCATGTGAAAAATGTATGAAAAACATGTGAGTAAGTCAGGAAAATTAGATGTTGAGATCAGGTTCCAGTCTTGTGCTTGTCTTTGATAACTCCTTCTGTACTCTTTCTCCTGTGGGTGTGGGTCTGGGTCTCCACATCAGATGAACCCTCAGAGTACTAAATGTAATCTTCAGAGGACTAAATGGGAGGGACTACCGTCCTAGGGATAAGACAAACACAAAATCAATTCCAAAATCTACCAAGCAACCTGACCACAGACCAAAGAGAAGCTAGCATTTCTACTGACACCCATGAGAAAACCAAGACTGAAGGCACACAAGTGTTACTTCACTTTCCACTCTCTGGGAGTGAGGTCTCCTCTGGAGAAGGTAGTATCCTCTGAGTGCTATTGAAGACAATGGAGGTCTGGGTTACAAGTCGCCTCAGTTTCCCAAGGCAAAACCTTTACCTTCAACCAAATATTTTCTGTTTAGATCTCGGTTTCCAGGCTTCAAGATCAAGGTTGATCAAAACTACTTAGCATGGAGACTATTTGAGGCCATACATCATTGGGTGGGCACTAACATCCATCCTGCTCCTTGTGGGCATTTTCAGTTATCCACATCTAGATACCAGTAGAGGAGTGATGTGGATGCAGGTGTAAAATTGGACTGATAGTGCCAGGCACACAGTAGACATCTTTTTCACATTTAATAAACATGAGATATAGATGTAGGCATCAGTAGGATATAAAATTATGCATATATTCTTTTAGACTTTTTATTGACCTGCGAATTTTTCAAAGAACACTGGGATGGTGACAGTTATTGTTTCATAATCTGGTATAAAAAAAGTTTTTATTTCTGTTTCTAAAAGTCATGTGTTTTCATTGGAAAAAAGTAACAAGTAGAAAATGAAGAAGATGCCCCTTTGGTGGTGTGTGTCACCATGTGATGGGCCATGTATAAAATGGGCAGGTTGATACTTACTCCAGACCTATTGTGAGGAGAATGAACACTTGTTCACAGAGGAACAACTGGTTCTATTATCAGGTATAAGAGGAATAGGTAGGGAGCTGACCCTCCTGTGAAAAATGTATGAAAGGGTCCATCAGGCGTTCCTGGGTGCAGCCGATATTCGGCCATTGCTCATTTGGCCATCGCTCGGTGAGACCCTCCCGCAGAGGGGTGGAACGGGTCAAAGCCACAGTCCTTCGGAAGCAAGGGGCCAGGGAAAAACAGCCGCATCTGAGACAAAACTTGGGAGAGAGGTACTGCCTGGGGCCTGGTCACGGAGAGTGAAAAAGCAGGGAGTTGACAAGAGCTGAAAACAGAGGACAGGTGCACGATTGCCGATCCAAGAGAACAGACTGGGTAGCTGGGTGGTGCCATTTTCACCACTCCCGCACATGCGCATACACACATATAAGTGCCTCAAGAATCCACCCCAGTGGGCTAGTGGCGCCATCTAGTGGAGAGGGGTGCTGTTACACTGAACCCCGCCCAACTGGGCCTACTTCGCTCTTCAAGAACAAAAGTGTCACCGCCGCCTTAATTTATGGACTATAAAGAGCTACACAGACTGACTTCTAGGTGAAAACAAAGCAATTTCAGTCCTACTTCAATCTGTTAGCAGGTTCATCTATACAATTTTCTTTCTTTTTTTCTTTTTTCTATTTCTCTTTTACAATTTTTTTTTAATTTTCTAGAATACAGAAAGAGAAAAAATCATTTTTATTTTCAATTTTTATTAAAAATATTTTTGTTTAATTTTTATTACTGTATTTTTTACTTTTGTGTAAATTTTTTTCAAATTCTACTTTACTCCCATCATTGTATTTTAAATTTTTTTTTCAACGTTTTATTTATTTTTGGGACAGAGAGAGACAGAGCATGAACGGGGGAGGGGCAGAGAGAGAGGGAGACACAGAATCGGAAACAGGCTCCAGGCTCTGAGCCATCAGCCCAGAGCCCGACGCGGGGCTCGAACTCCCGGACCGCGAGATCGTGACCTGGCTGAAGTCGGACGCCCAACCGACTGCGCCACCCAGGCGCCCCCCATCATTGTATTTTAGTCTACTTCAGTGTATTCACCTTTTAAAATTTTCAAACAATTTCCTTTCTTTCTTTCTTTTTTTTCTATTTTTCGCTTTTTCATTTGTTTTTTCTCTTGAATGCAGAGAGAAAACTTCATTTTTACTTTCAGTTTCTATTAAAATATTTTTATTTAATTTTTATTACTATAGTTTTGGCTTTTATGTATTTTTTTTCAAATTCTATTTTACTTCCATCATTTTATTTGAGTCTACTAAGGATAATTCACTTTTTCAAATTTTCAAACGATCTTTTTTTCCTTTTTTTTAAATCTTTTTTCTCTATTTCATTTCTTTCCTTTTTTCTTAAATACAGAAAACGAAAAAAAATTCACATTTATTTACAATTTTTATTAAAAATATTTTTAATTCTTTTCTACTATATCTTTTATTTTGTGTATATTTTTTTCAAATTCTATTTTACCCCACCATCTCATTTTAGTCTGCTTCAGTGTACTCATGTTTTCAAATTCTCAAAAGACTTCATTTTTTTTTCTCCCCCCTTTTTTTTCTCTACTTGTCAAACCACTTTCAACACCCAGACCAAAACACACCTAGGATCTAGCATCATCCATTCAATTTGTGTGTGTGTGTGTGTGTGTGTGTGTGTGTGTGTTTGTGTGTGTTTAATTTTTAATTTTAATATTTTTTAATTTTAATTTTTTTAATTTCAAATTTTCTACCTCACCAATTCCTTTTCTCCCTTCAAAATGAGAAAACGAAGGAATTCACCCCAAAAGAAAGAGCATGAAGAAAAACGATAGCCAGGGATTTAACCAACACAGATACAAGCAAGATGTCTGAACCAGAATTTAGAATCACGATAATAAGAATAGTAGCTGGAGTCAAAAATAGATTAGAATCCCTTTCTGCAGAGATAAAAGAAGTAAAAAATAGCCAGAATGAAATTAAAAATATTATAACTGAGCTGCAATCACGGATGGATGCAGCAGCAGCAGCAAGGGGATGAGGCAGAACAGAGAATCAGCGATATAGAGGACAAATTTATAGAGAATAACGAAGCAGAACAAAAGAGGGAGATTAAGGCAAAAGAGCACGATTTTAGCATTAGGGACATCAGTGACTCATTAAAAAGGAACAACATCAGAATCATAAGGGTCCCAGAAGAGGAAGAGAGAGAAATAGGGGTAGAAGGGTTATGTGAGCAAATCATAGCAGAAAACTTTCCTAACCTGGGGAAAGACGAAGACATCAAAATCCAGGAAGCACAGAAGACCCCCATTAGATTCAACAAAAACCGACCATCAACAAGGCATATCATAGTCAAATTCAGAAAATACTCAGGCAAGGAGAGAATTGCTAAAGCAACAAGGGGGAAAAAAAGCCCCTAACCTACAAGGGAAGACAGATCAGGTTTGCAGCAGACCTATCCACAGAAACTTGGAAGACCAGAAAGGAATGGCAGGATATATTCAGTGTGCTGAATCAGAAAAATATGCAACCAAGAATTCTTTATCCAGCAAGGCTGTCATTCAAAATAGAAGGAGAGATAAAAAGTTTCCCAGACAAACAAAAATTAAAGGAGTTTGTGACCACTAAACCAGCCCTGCAAGAAATTTTAAGGGGGACTCTCTGAAGGGAGAAAAGATGAAAATACACACACACACACACACACACACACACACACACACATAGTATATATATATATATATATATATGTACAAAAAGAAACAAAACATTAGAAAGGAACAGAAAACACCACCAGAAACACCAACTCTACAAGCATCATAATGACAATAAATTCATATCTTTCAGTACTCACTCTAAAAGTCAATGGACTCAATGCTCCAATCAAAAGACATAGGGTAAAAGAATGGATAAGAAAACAAGACCCATCTATATGCTCTTTACAAGAGACCCACTGTAGACCTAAAGACACCTTCAGATTGAAAATAAGGGGATGGAGAACCATCTATCATGCTAATGGTCAACCAAAGAAAGGCAGAGTACTTATATCAGATACTTATATCAGACAATCTAGACTTTAAAATAAAGACTGTATCAAGAGATGCAGAAGGGCATTATATCATAATCAAGCGGTCTATCCACCAAGAAGACCTAGCAATTGTAAACATTTATGCACCAAATGTGGGGCACCCAAATATATAAATCAATTAATCACATACATAAAAAAAAAAAACTCATCGATAGTAATACCATAACAGTAGGAAACTTGAACACCCCACCCACAGCAATGGACAGATCATCTAATCAAAAAATCAACAAGGAAACAATGGCTTTGAATGACACACTGGACCAGATGGATTTAACAGATATATTCAGAACATTTCATCCTAAAGCAGCAGAATATACATTCTTTTCCAGTGCACAATGAATGTTCTCCAAATAGACCATACACTGGACACAAATCAGCCCTAAGTAAGTACAAAAAGATTGAGATCATACCATGCATATTTTCAGACCACAACACTATGAAACTGGAAATCAACCACACGAAAAAATTTGGAAAGGTAACAAATACTTGGAGACTGAATAACATCCTACTAAAGAATGAATGGGCTAACCAAGCAGTTAAAGAGGAAATTAAAAAGTATATGGAAGTCAATGAAAATGATCACACCACAACCCACAACCTCTGGGACACAGCAAAGGCAGTCATAAGAGGAAAGTATATAGCAATCCAGGCTTTCCTAAAGAAGGAAGAAAGATCTAAGATAAACAAACTAACCTTACACCTTCAGGAGCTGGAAAAAGAAAAGCAACTAAAACCCCCAAACAGCAGAAGACAGGAAATAAAAAAGATTAGAGCAGAAATTAATGCTATAGAAACCAAAAACAAAAACAAAAACAAAAACAAAAACAAAAACAAAAAACAAAAACAAAAACGAGAACAAAAACATAGAACAGATCAATGAAACGAGAAGCTGGTTCTTTGAAAGAACTAGCAAAATTGGTAAACCAGTTGCCAGTTAGATCAAGAAGAAAAAGGAAAGGACCCAAATAAGTAAAATCAAGAATGAAAGAGGAGAGATCACAACCAACACAGTACAAATAAAAACAATAATAAGAGAATATTATGAGCAATTATATGCTAATAAAATGGGTAACCTGGAAGAAATGGACAAATGCCTAGGAACATATACACTACCAAAACTGAAACAGGAAGAAATAGAAAAATTGAACAAACCCATAACCAGTAAGGAAATCGAATTAGTAATCAAAAATCTGCCAAAAAACAAGAGTCTAGGGCCAGATGGCTTTCCAGGGGGAATTCTACCAAACATTTAAGGAAAAGCTCACACCTATTCTCTTGATACTGTTCCAAAAAATAGAAATGGAGGGAAAATTTCCAAACACTTTCTATGAAGCCAGCATTACCTTGATTCCAAAACCAGACAGAGACCACACTAAAAAGGAGTACTAGAGACCAATTTCCCTGGTGAACATGGATGCAGAAATCTTCAACAAGATGTTAGCCAACTAGATCCAACAATACATTAAAAAAATTATTCACCACGACCAAGCGGGACTTCTACCTGGGATGCAGGGTTGGTTCAATATCTGCAAAACAATTAACATGATTCATCACATCAATAAAAGAAAGGACAAGAGCCATATGATCTTCTCAATAGACGCAGAGAAAGCATTTGACAAAATACAGCATCTTTTCTTGATAAAAACCCTCAAGAAAGTAGGGATAGAAGGAGCATACCTCGAGATCATAACAGCCATATATGAATGACCAAACACTAATATCATGCTCAAAGGGGAAAAACTGAGAGCTTTCCCCCTAAGGTCAGGAACAAGACAGGGATGTCCACTCTCGCCACTGTTATTCAACATAGTATTGAAAGTCTTCACCTCTGCAATCAGACAACGCAAAGAAATAAAAGGCATCCAAATGGGCCAGGAGGAGGTCAAACCTTCACCCTTCGCAGATGACATGATACTCTATATGGAAAACCCAAAAGATTCCACCAAAAACTGCTAGAATTGATTCATGAATTCAGCAAAGTTGCAGGATATAAAATCAATGCACATAAATCGGTTGCATTCCTATACACCAACAATGAAGAAACAGAAAGAGAAATCAAGGAATTGATCCCATTTACAGTTGCACCAAAAAGCATAAAATACCGAGGAATAAATCTAACGAAAGAGGTGAAATATCTACACACTGAAAACTATAGAAAGCTTATGAGAGAAATTGAAGAAGATGAAAAAAATGGGGAAAGATTCCATGCTCCTGGATAGGAAGAACAAATATTGTTAAAATGTTGATACTACCCAAAGCAATCTACACATTCAATGCAACCCCTATCAAAGTAATACCATCATTCTTCACAGAGCTAGAACAAATAATCCTAAAATTTGTATGCAACCAGAAAAGACCCCTAATAGCCAAAGCAATCTTGAAAAAGAAAACCAAAGCAGGAGGCATCACAATCCCAGATTTGAAGCTATACTACAAAGCTGTAATCATCAAGACAGTATGGTACTGGCACAAGAACAGACACTGAGATCAAAGGAACAGAATAGAGAACCCAGAAATGGACCCACAAACGTATGGCCAACTAATCTTTGCCAAAGCAGGAACGAATATCCAATGGAATAAAGACAGTCTCTTCAGCAAGTGGTGCTGGGAAAACCGAACAGCAACATGCAGAAGAATGAACCTGGACCACTTTCTTACACCATGCACAAAAATAAACTAAAAATGGTTTATGGATGAAAAGACCTCAATGTAAGACAGGAAGCCATCAGAATCCTCGAGGAGAAAGCAGGCAGAAACCTCTTTGATCTTGTCCGCAGCAACTTCTTACTCAACACGTCTCCAGAGGCAAGGGAAACAAAAGCAAAAATGAACTAGTGGGACCTCATAAAAAAAAAAAAAAAGAAAAAGAAAAGAAAAAAAAAAGAAAAAAACTCTTGCACAGAGAAGTAAACAATCAGCAAAACTAAAAGGCAACCAACAGAATGGGAGTAGATATTTGCAAATGACATATCAGATAAAGGGTTAGTATCCAAAATCTATAAAGAACTAATCAAACCCAACACCCAAAAAACAAATAATCCAGTGAAGAAATGGGCAAAAGACATGAATAGACACTTCTCCAAGGAAGACATCCAGATGGCCAACCGACACATGGAAAAAATGTTCAACATCACTCATCATCAGGGAAATACAAATCAAAACAACAATGAGATACCACCTCACGCCTGTCAGAATGGCTAACATTAACAACTCAGGCAACAACAGATGTTGGCGAGGATGCAAAGAAAGAGGATCTCTTTTGCATTGTTGGTGGCAATGCAAGCTGGTGCCGCCACTCTGGAAAACAGTATGGAGGTTCCTCAAAAAGCTAAAAATACAACTACCCTATGACCCAGCAATTGCACTACTAGGCATTTATCCACGGGATACAGGTGTGCTGCTTCAAGGGACACATGCACCCCCATGTTTATAGCAGCACTATCAACAGACAAAGTATAGAAAGAGCCCAAATGTCCATCGATGGATGAATGGATAAAGAAAATGTGGTGTATATATACAATGGAGTATTACTCAGCAATAAAAAAAAATGAAATCTTGCCATTTGCAACTTTGTGGATGGAACTGGCAGGTATTCTGCTAAATGAAATAAGTCAGTGAGAGAAAGACAAAAATCATATGACTTTACTCATATGAGGACTTTAAAAGGAAAAGCAGATGAACATAAGGGAATGGAAACAAAAATAGTACAAAAACAGGGAGGGGAACAAAACAGAAGAGACTCAAAAATATGGAGAACAAACTGAGGGTTGCTAGAGGGGTTGTGGGAAGGGGAATGGGCTAAATGGGCAAGGGGCATTTAGGAATCTACTCCTGAAATCATTGTTTCACTATATGCTAACTAATTTGGACGTAAATTTTAAAAAATAAAAAATAGAATTAAAAAAATAATTTAAAAATTTTTAAAACTTACAAATATAAAAGCTAAGAAAAATAATGATTTTTTTTAACCACAAACCATCTATTGGGTATGTACATAGTAGCACTTATTAAAATGGAACTGTTAGTGAATTAAGTGAAAAAAATAGTTATTCTTTCAATAAACATAACTATAGATAGAAAAAAAGAATTTTGAACTTTTGAATACTGTTCATTCATGTTGCACCATTTCAGCCCTTCATGAAGAAACCATCATGTGTTGTCTATGCCCATGAACTCCTGAATTTGTTTATTTGATAGCACATCTAAGTGATACCATAAAGTGTTTTTCATTCACTGCCTGATTTATTTCATTTATCATAATGAACTCGAGGCCCATTCATGTTGTTGCAACGAGAAGTATTTCATTTTTTATGGCTAATAATATTCCATGGTGTGTGTGTGTGTGTGTGTGTGTGTGTGTGTAAGTTTTCTATTGTCCCATTGATGGACATTGAGGTTGTTTCCATATTGTTTTTATTATTAATAATGCTGTAATTAATATGGGGGTGCATATATCATTTCAGGTTAGTGGTTGTATTTTCATCCACAAATTGAATTACTGGATCACAAGGTAGCTTTATTTTTATGATTTTGAGAACCTCCAAAAGGTTTTCCATACTTGCTGCACCGATTTCTATTCCCGCCTAAAAGATGCCATGCTTCCTTTTTCCCCACGTTCTCCAGCACTTGTCATCTCTTAACTTTTTGATGATTAGTGTTGTAAAACATGAAAAGCGATAAATCATTGGGGTCTTTTGCATTTCCCTCACGATTAGTGATATTGAGCACCTTTTCACGTATTAATTGCCATGTACATATCTTCCTTGGAAAAATGTCTGTTCATATCTACTGCCATTTTTTTCTCTAAGTTTTTATTTAAATTCTAGCTAGTTAACACACAGTGCAATATTATTTTGAGGTGTAGAATTTAGCAATTCATGACAACAAGTGCCCTCCTTAAAATATCCATCACCTGTTTAACCCATTCCCCCAACCCTGCCCACCTCCCCTCTAGTAACCATCAATATTTTCTCTATAGGTAAGAGTCTGTTTATTGGTTTGCCCCTCTTTCCACCCCCATGTTCATTTTGTTGTTTCTTAAATTCCATATATGAGTGAAATCATGTGGTATTTGTCTGTCTCTGACTGACTTATTTCACTTAACATAATACACTCTAGCTCCATCCACATCATTGCAAATGGCAAAATTTCATTCTTTTTTATGACTGAGTAATATTCCATTGTCTATAGATACCACGTCTGCTTTATCCATACATCAGTGGATGGACATCTTGTCTCTTTCCACAAGAGACATAGCCATGTCTCTTTCCATAGCCATGTCTCTTTCCATGGCTATTGTTGATAATGTTATTATAAACACTGGGGTGCGTGCATCCCTTAAAATTAGTACTTTTGTATTATTTGTGTAAATATCTAACAGAGCAATTGCTGGATCATAGGTTAGTTCTATTTTTAACTTTTTGAGGAATCTCTGTACTGTTTTCCACAGTCACTGCAACAGTTTGTATTGCCACCAAAAGTGTAAAAGGATTCCCCTTTCTCTGCATCCTTGCCAACATCTGTTGTTTCCTGAGTTGTTAATTTTACCCACTTTGACAGGTGTGAGGTGCCAGCTCATTGTGGTTTTGATTTGTATTTCCCTGATAATGAGTGATGTTGAGTATCTTTTCACGTGTCTGTTAGCCATTTGTATGTCTTCTTTGGAAAAAAAATATTTATTCATGTACTCTGATATTCTTTAAAAGGATTATTTGTGTTTTGGGTGTTGAGTTTGATAGGTTCTTTATAGATTTTGAACACAAACGCTTCATTAGATGTGTCATTTGCAAATATCTTCTCCCATTCAATGAGTTGCCTTTTAGCTTTATTGATTGTTTCCTTCGCTGTGCAGAAGCTTTTTATTTTGATGAAGTACCAATAGTTTATTTTTGCTTTTGTTTCCCTTGCCTCAGGAGACCTACCTAGAAAAAAGTTGCTTCAGCCAACATCAAAGAAGTTACTGTCTGTTCTCTTCTAGGATTTTTATGGTTTCTGGTCTCATATTTAGGTCTTTGGGACATTTTGAATTTATTTTTGTGTATGCTGTAATACAGTTGTCCTTAATTTTGCATGTTGTTGCCCAGTTGTACCAACACCATTTGATGAAGAGAATGTCTTTTTCCATTGGATATTCTTTCCTGCTTTGTCAAAGATTAATTGAACATATGCTTGTGGGTTTATTTCTGGGTTTTCTGTTCTGTTCCATTGATTTATGTGTCAATATTTGTACAACTGACATAATCTTTTGATTACTACAGCTTTGTAATATAACTGGAAGTCCATAATTTTGATGCTTCCAGATTTTCTTTTCTTTTTCAAGATTGCTTTAGATATTTGGAGTCCTTTGTAGTTCCGTACAAATTTTAGGATTGCTTTTTCTACTTCTGTGAAAAATGCTGTTGGTATTTTGATAAGGATTTCATCAAATGTGTACATTGCATTGGGTAGTATAGATGTTTTAACAATATTTGTTCTTCCAATCTAAGATCATGGAATGTATTTCCATTTTTTGTGTTCTTTTCAATTTCTTTTATCAGTGCTTTATAGTTTTCAGAGCACAAGTCTTTCACCTCTTTGGTTAGGTTTACTCTTAGGTATCTTATTATTTTTGATGCAATTATAAATTGAATTGTTATCTTACTTTTTCTGCTCCTTCATTAGCAGTGTATAGAAATCCAACAGATTTCCGTGTCTTGATGTTGTGTCCTGTGACTTAACTGAATTCATTTATGAGTTCTAGCAGTTTCCTGATGGAGTGTGTTTGGATTTTCTATATAGAGTTGTCACCTGCACATGGTGAAAATTTTACTTCTTCCTTAACAATTTAAAAGCTTTTCTTTTCTTTTTGTTGTCTGATTGCTGTGGCTAAGACATCCCATACAATGTTAACTAAAAATGGTGAGAGTGGACACCCTTGTCCTTTTCTTGACCTTAGGGGAAAGCTGTCAATTTTTCCCTATTGAGGATAATGATAGCCACGGGTTTTGTGTGTGTGTGTGTGTGTGTGTGTGTGTGTGTGTCTGTGGCAGGGTTCTTATATGGCCTTCATTATGTTGAGGTATGTTCCCCCTAAATTTACTTTGTTGACGGTTTTTATCAGGAATAGATGTTGTACATTTCCAAATGCTTTTTATGCATCTGTTGAGATGATCATATGACTCTTAGGCTTTCACTTATTGATTGATGTGTCACATGATTTATTTGCACAAATTGAACAACTCTTGCAACCCAGGAATAAATCCCACTTGATCATGGCGAACGATTTTCTTTAATGTATTGTTGGATTTGGTTTCCTATTATTTTGTTGAGGATATTTGCATCTATGTTCATCAGAGATATTGGCTTGTAATTCTCTTTTTTTGTGGTGTCTTTATCTGGTTTTGGTATCAGGATAAGTCTGGCTTCATAAAATGAGTTTGGAAGTTTTACTTCCTTTTCTATTTTTGAGAAGCTTGAGAAGAACAGATATTGACTCTTTTTTAGATGTTTGGTAGAACTCCCCTGGGATGCCATCTGGCCTTGGACTTTTGTTTATTGGGATTTTTTTTAAATTTATGATTTAATTTCTTTGCTGACCATTAGTCTGTTCCAATTTTATATTTCTTCCTGTCTCAGTTTTGGTAATTTGTATGCTTCTATGAATTTATCCATTTCTTCTAGGTTATACAATTTGTAGGCACATAGTTTTTCATAATATTCTCTTGCAACTGTTTGTATTCATGGTGTTGTTATTTCTCTTTATTTGTGATTTTATTCTTAGGTCCTTTCCTCCTTTTTCTTGATATCTGGTTAGAGATTGATCAACAATATTGATCTTGCAAAGAACCAACTCAAGATTTCATTGATCTGTTGTAATTTTTTTTTTTTTAGTTTCTATATCATTTATTTCTGCAGTAATCTTTATTATTCTCTTTCTTCTGTTGGTTTTAGGCTTTGTTTCTTGTTCTCTTTATAGCTCCCTTATGTGTAAGTTTAGGCTTTTTTATCTGAGATTTTTCTTGCTTCTTGATATAGGCCTGTATTGTTATAAGTTCCCTCTTAGAACATCTTTTGCTGCATCCAATTTTTTTCGGACTGTTTTGTTTTCAGTTTTTGTTTGTTTCCATTTATTTCATTATTTCTTCTTTTATTTACTGGCTGACCCATTCACTGTTTATTAGCATATTATTTAACCTCGCTGTATTTGTGGTCTTTTCAGATTTTTTTTATTGCAGTTGACTTCTAGTTTCATAGAATTGTGGTCAGAAAAGTTGAATGGTATGATGTCGATCTTATTGCATTTGTTGAGGCAGGGTTTGGGGCTAATATGTGATCTATTCTGGAGAATGTTCTGTGTGCACTTGAAAAAATGTGTATTCTGCTGTTTTAGGATAAAATGTTCTGACTATAGATGTTAAATCCATCTGTTCCAGTGTGTTATTCAAAGCCATTGTTTCCTTGTTGATTTTCTGTATAGATGATCTGCTCACTGGTGTAAGTAGGGTGGTAAAGTCCCCTACTATGATTGTATTACTTTCGATTAGTGCCTTTATGTTTGCTATTAACAGTTTTATGTATATGGGTGTTCCCGTGTTGAGTGCATAAATATTTACAATTCTTATATCTTCTTGTTGAGTTTTTTTCTTTTGTTATAATTGAGTGCCCTTCTTTTTCTATTGTTACAGTCTTTTCTTTAAAGTCTAGTTTGTCCAATATTAGTATCACTACTCGGGCTTTCTTTTGGCATCCATTCAATAAATGTGAGATAGGAAACCATCAAAATCCTGGAGGACAACACAGGCAGCAACCTCTTTGACCCTGGCTCTAGCAATTTCTTACTAGACACGTCTCCAGAGGCAAGGGAAACAAAAGCAAACATGAAGTATGTGGCTTAATCAAGATAACTATTGGGACCTCATCAAGATAAAAAGCTTCTGCACTATGAAGGAAACAATCAACAAAACTAAAACAGAAGCAATGGAATGGCAGAAGATATTCGCAAATGACACATCTAATAAAGGGTTTGTATCCAAAATCTATAAAGAACCTATCAAACTCAAAATCCAAAAAACAAAAAACAAATAATCCAGTAAAGAAATGAGCAGAAGACATGAATAGGCATTTTTTTTTCCAAAGAAGACAAACAAATGGCTTACAAACACATGAAAAGATGCTCAACATAACTCATTATCAGGGAAATACAAATCAAAACCACAGTGAAATGCCACCTCACATCTCTCAGGATGGGTAAAATTAACAACTCAAGAAACAACAGATGTTGGTGAGGATGCAGAGAAAGGGGAACACTTATGTACTGCTGGTGGGAATGCCAACTGGTGCAGCCACCCTGGAGACAGTATGGAGATTCCTCAAAAAATTAAAAATATAACTGCCCTATGACCCACCATTTGCACTACCAGGAATTTATCCAAAGGATACAGGAGGGCTGATTTGAAGGGGCACATGCATCCCAATGTTTATGGCAGCAGTATCAAGAATAGTCAAATTATGGAAAGAACACAGTCCATCAACTGATGAATGGATAAAGAAGATGTGAGATATATCTCATATATATATATATATATATATATATATATATATATATATATAATGGAATATTGCTTGGTGATGAAAAAGAATGAAACCTTGCCATTTCCAATAACATGGATGGAACTAGAGTGTATTATGCCAAGCAAAATAAAGAAGAGAAAGAGAAATGTCATGTGATTTCACTCTTATGTAGAATTTAAGAAACAAAACAGATGAACATAAAGGAAGGGAAGGAACAAAAGGTAAAAACAAAGAGGAAGGCAAGCCATAACAGACTGCAAAATGCAAAGAACAAACTTAGGGTTGCTGGAGGGGTTGGGGGGGGGATGGTCTAGGTGGGTGAAGGGCATTAGGGAGGACACTTGTTGGGATGAGCACTGGGTGTTATATTTAAGTGATGAATGACTAAATTCTACTACTGAAATCATTATTACACTACATGTTAACTACTTGGATTTAAAAATTTTAAAAATTTATAAAAAGCTTCTGCACAGTAAAGAAATCAATCAACAAAACTAAAAGGCAACTGACAGAATGGGAGAAGATATTTGCAAATGACATATTGGATAAGGGGTTAGTGTCCAAAATCTATAAAGAACTTATGAAACTCAACACCCTCTCCCCAAAAATAATCCAGTGAAGAAATAGACAAAAGACATGAATAGACACTTTTCCAAAGAAGACATCCAGATTGTTGACAGAAGATGAAAAAAATGCTCAACATCACTCATCAACAGGGAAATACAAATCAAAACCACAATGAAATACCACCTCATTCCTGTCAGAATGGTTAAAATTAACTCAGGAAACAACAGATGTTGACTACGATGTGGAGAAAGAAGAACACTTTTGTACTCCTGGTGGGAATGCAAACTGGTGCAGCTGCTCTGGAAAACAGTATGGAGGCTCCTCAAGAAAATTAAAAATTAAAAATAAAACTACCCTATGACCCAGCAATTGCACTACCAGGCATTTCTCCAAAGGATGCAGGAGTGCTGATTCAAAAGGGCACATTCACGCTAATGATTATAGCATCACTATTGACAAAAGCCAACGTATGGAAAGAGCCCAAATGTCCAATGACTGATGAATGGATAAAGATGTTTTTAATTATATATATATATATATATATATATATATATATATATATATATAATGGAATATTACAGGGTGATCAAAAAGAATGAAATCTTGCTATTTGAAACAACATGGGTGGAACTAGAGTGTATTATGCTAAGTGAAATAAATCAGGCAGAAAAAGACAAATATATTATTTCACTCATATGTGGAATGTAAGAAATGAACAGATGGACATAATGAAAGGGAAACCAAAATAATATTAAAACAGAGAGGGAGGCAAACCAAAGGAGACTCTTAAATAAAGAGAAAAAACCGAGGTTTGCTGGCAGTGTGTTGGAATGGGGGGAAGGGTTAATGGGGTGAGGGGCAATAAAGAGGAAACTGGTTGGGATGAACACTGGGTGTTATATGTAAGTGATGAATTACTAAATTCTATTCTTGAAATTATTACTACACCATATGTTAACTAACTTGGATTTAAATTCTAAAAAGTTAAAAAGTAAAAAAAAAAACATAGAAGCAAAGCATGTATAAAGCTTAAACATGTGGCTTCTCACTCTCAAAAAAAGCCCCAGAATTAATAAATATTTTCCTAAAACTGTTCCAAAAAAAATGGAATTCATTCTATGGGTCCAAAAATTTTGATACCAAAACTAGATAAAGACTCAACAAGATGTGGTAACTACAGGCTAATATCTCTGATGTACATAAATACAAAAATCCCCAACAAAATATGAGGAAATCTAATCTAACATTACATTAAATAGAATCATTCACCACGGTCAAATGGGATTTATACCTGGGTGGCCAGGGTGGGTCAATATTTGCAAATCAATCAATGTGATACATCACATCAATTAGAAGAGGATAAGACCCATATTATCATTTCAAGAGGTGCAGAAAAGGCATTTGACAAAGTACAACATCCATTCATGAAAAAAAAAAAAGAAACCTCAACAAACGTAGGTTTAGAAAGAACATACCTCAACATAATAAAGGCCATATATGAAAAACCCACAGTTGATACCATCATCAATGTGGAAAAACTGAGAGCTTTTCCTTTACAATCAGGAACACAACAGGGATGTTTACTCTCATCACTGTTATTTAACTTAGGACTGGAAGTCCTAGCCATATCAATCAGACAGCAAAAAGAAATGAAAGACAGAAAATTAGGAATAAGTAAATCTTTCACTATTTGCAGATGATATGATACTCTATAAAGAAAACTCAAGGGAGGGGCGCCTGGCTGGCTCAGTTGGTTCAGCGTCCAACTTCAGCTCAGGTCACAATCTCGCGATTCATGAGTTGAGCCCTGCGTCGGGCTCTGTGCTCACAGCTCGGGACCTGGAGCCTGCTTCTGTTTCTGTGTCTCCTTTTCTCTCTGCCCCTCCTCCGGCTCACACTGTCTCTCTCTGTCTCAAAAAGAAATAAACATTAAAAAATTAAAAAAAAAAACTCAAGGCAACGTCTGGGTGACTCAGTCAGTTAAGCTTCTGAGTCTTGTTTTTGGCACAGGTGATGATCTCATGTTTCATGAATTTCAGCCCAGTGTCAGGCTTTGTGCTGACAGTGCAGAGCCTGCTTGGGATTCTCTCTCTCTCCATCTCTCTCTCCCCCCTCCCCCACACATGCTCTCTCTCTCTCTTTCTCAAAGTAAATAAAATAAACTTCAAAAAAAGAAAACTCAAAAAATCCCATCAATAAATTGCTAGAGCTGATAAACAAATTCAGTAAAATCACAGGATACAAAATTAATGTGCAAAAATCTGTTGTATTTCATAATAAGGCAGTGGAAGGAGAAATTAGGGAATCAATCCCATTTACAAACACATAAAAAATAATGATACCTAGGAATAAACCTAACCAAAGAAGTGAAAGACTTTTACTCTAAAAACTATAAAACACTGATTAAAGAAATTGAAGTTTACACAAAGAATTGGAAAGACATTCCAAACTCATGGATTGGAAGAGTAAATATTGTTAAAATGTCTACACTACCCGAGGAAATCTACATATTTACTGCAATCGCCATCAAAATACTAACAGGAGTTTTAACAGAGCTGGGACAAACAATCCTAAAATTTGTATGGAATCTTTTTCTTATTTTTAATTGATTTAACGAAAAACAGTTTGTTCAAAATAAGAACATCAAGAATGTGTTCAATTATATATGCTCTTATATAAATATATGTGCCAAAATATTTATACGTATAAGTTAACTGAGATGAATAACAGTAATGATATCAGTGATGGGAGGAAGGATTTGGATAATTTTTCATTAAAAGTACTTGCTCCATCTGTGAAACAATATAGTATTATTTGAAAACACACATGGAATAGTAAATTTATATTGCAAACTCCATGGAAGCCACTAAAAACGAAAAAAAAAGTATAATTATATGCTAACAGAAAAGACAAAATGGAATCATACAAAATGTTGATCTAAAATCACAATCACAGAAAAGGAGTGGAAGGAAAAACAGAAATCAAGAACAAGGGCAATAAAGAGAAAACAGTAACAAACATGGTTATA
Source organism: Herpailurus yagouaroundi (assembly GCF_014898765.1). NCBI lineage: Eukaryota > Metazoa > Chordata > Mammalia > Carnivora > Felidae > Herpailurus > Herpailurus yagouaroundi. Next base: position 135,991 of record NW_024420552.1, read on the forward strand.
TATGAATTCCATTATATCAATAATGACTTTAATGTCAATGGTGTAAATACACTATTTAAAAGAAAGAAAAAAACCCAGAGATATCAGAATACTTTAAAAACCAGACCCCATTATATGTTGCCTACAGGAAACCCACTTTAATATAAGCATATACATACAATAAAAGTAAAGTTTTTGGAAATATATACTATGCTAACAGTAATCAAAAGAAACCAGCAGTAAGAATATTAATTTCAAATCCAGCAGACTTCAGAGTAAGGAAAGTTATCAGGGTGAAATATAAGCATTCCATAATGATAAAGGGTCAATTCCCCATGAAGAGAAAACAATCTCTGGTATGTATATGACTATCAAAAGAATATCAAATTACTTGAGACAATGATAGATGATAGATCTGAATGATAGAACTGAAAGTAGAAATAGATGAAGCACTAAGCTACAGACTGAATGTTGGTGTGCTCCCAAAATTTAATAGTTGAAACTAATCTTCAATGTGATGTTATTTGGAGATGAGGCCTTTGGAATGGTGATTAGGTCCTGAGGTAGAACCCTCAAGAATGGAATTAAGTGTTCTTATAAAAGAAGCCCCTACACCATCAGTCCACTAGGCACATGAAGGAAGGCCCAACAATTAGCAACTGCTGAACTCTTGACTTCTGCTTGGAGAGTAACACATTGGACATAATATTCTTTCATGGGTTGTAAAATCATTAGTAGCCATTACCAGCATTTTTTTAAAAGGTGAATGGAATAAAATTTATACTGGGTCACGAGTATTACTTACTGGTTTCTGCTATAAATATATGTATGTAAGTACTAAGTCAAGATGTAAAATACATTTTTTTGAATTCTAGTCCAATATAAACCTGAAATAGTCAAGTCTACAATACCTAGTAAAAGTCTCGTCTATGACCATTAATATTACACAGATATAAAACAATCTTTGTATTAATTTTGTCATTATGTCTATAAAAATTTACATATTTATCAGCCCATAGACATGCACGAAATTATATCTAAAGTAATTTGTTACATGAAATACTTCTAATATAAATTTGTTTTTTATAACATACATTTCTGAAATTAAAAATACCCATGTGATTTTTATTTTCCTACTAACCTTTCTTTTCTTGCAATTAAATATGTGTGAAGAAAACCAGAAAAACCCATTTATGTGATTTGGGTTTTAATATCAGCAAAGCACAAAGTTTTGCTTTACAAAAGGAAAAAAAAATAGTAATGTTTTTATTGTCTCTTTTTGGGAGAGTTTATTAGCTCCAACTTGTCATATTGACTTATTAAATATTTACTATTGTCCTAAATCTAAATTCTGTAATTTTTTTAACTTCAGTGTATATGAAATGGATAATTTGGTAATTCATGAATCTACATGATTCCCGAACACAAGTATTCTTCCATTAAATATTTAATGTTAAATATTCAAGAAAGTGTTTCCAAATTGATCATAAATAATGTTTCCTATATACATGTCAAAAGATAATTTAGAACCATATATAAATGAATACCTAAGTAAATAGCTGAATATAACAAGTCAGATGAAATCAAAACCAATGAATTGACCAAAGATCTAGGGTTGCTTGGAGACAGGGCATGGTGAGGGAGTGGGTGGTTGGTGACTAGACACCTAAAATGTAATGTCCTGTGAATATATTTATAATATGCAAGAATATCTGATGATTATAAGGGATATTTCTATGTATCATTATAATAGGGAAAACACATAGGTATTATTTCATAAATATTCAGTTGTATAACTTACCTTTTTAACTAACACATAGAAAAAGTTTAGGCTTCTGAAATTTTCATTATAGAATGGATGAACCATGGTTACTAGGAAAGCATCTACTTTACAATCTCAAATTCCTAGGAACACTTCTACTAACTGCATATTTTCATATTCTTCTGAGAGAACATAGAATTCATTATTATGTATACAGTTAGAAAAATGTAGGAAATCGAGGGAAGATGGCGGCGTAGGAGGACGCTGGGCTCACCGCGCGTCCTGCTGATCACTTAGATTCCACCTACACCTGCCTAAATAACCCAGAAAACCACCAGAGGATTAGCAGAACGGAGTCGCCGGAGCCAAGCGCAGACGAGAGGCCCACGGAAGAGGGTAGGAAGGGCTGCGAGGCGGTGCGTGCTCCACGGACTGGCGGGAGGGAGCCGGGGCGGAGGGGCGGCTCGCCGGCCAAGCAGAGCCCCCGAGTCTGGCTTGCAAAAAGCGGAGGGGCCTGACGGACTGTGTTCCGACAGCAAGCGCGACTTAGCAGCTGGGAGGTCATAAGTTAACAGCTCTGCTCAGAAAGCGGGAAGGCAGGAGGACAAAGGGAAGGAAAGCTGCTGAGCCCCCGGACCACAGAGCTCAGTTTGGTGGGGAACAAAGGCGCACGCCAGCGCCATCTTCCCCGCCCATCCCCCAGCCAAAATCGCAAAGAGAACCAGTTCCTGCCAGGGAACTTGCTCGCTCCACGCAACACCCAACTCTGCGCTTCTGCGGAGCCAAACCTCCGGCAGCGGATCTGACTCCCTGCTGCTGCCACAGGGCCCCTCCTGAAGTGGATCACCTAAGGAGAAGCAAGCTAAGCCTGCCCCTCCTGCCCCTGTGCACCTTGCCTACCCACCCCAGCTAAGACGCCAGATCCCCAGCATCACAAGCCTGGCAGTGTGCAAGTAGCCCAGACGGGCCACCCCACCCCACAGTGAATCCCGCCCCTAGGAGAGGGGAAGAGAAGGCACACACCAGTCTGACTGTGGCCCCAGCGGTGGGCTGGGGGCAGACATCAGGTCTGACTGCGGCTCCGCCCACCAACTCCAGTTATACACCAGAGGACAGGGGAAGTGCCCTGCAGGTCCTCACCACGCCAGGGACTATCCAAAATGACCAAGCGGAAGAATTCCCCTCAGAAGAATCTCCAGGAAATAACAACAGCTAATGAGCTGATCAAAAAGGATTTAAATAATATAACAGAAAGTGAATTTAGAATAATAGTCATAAAATTAATCGCTGGGCTTGAAAACAGTATAGCTGACAGCAGAGAATCTCTTGCTACAGAGATCAAGGGA
>NW_024420553.1:0-4520 GCF_014898765.1 Herpailurus yagouaroundi
GAAAGGTACATCGTGCAAAAAATATTAGTTTGTGTTAGTTAAATATTACATCCTGCATCCCCTCCCCCGCCCCGCCCCCCCCCCAACCCGGGAAATTCACAACGCACACCAACGTATTAAAGGCTCTGAGAAGTCCTGTATTAAACAGACCTCTTTTGGTCAGTGTCACCTCTAAGGGGCAGTTCACGGGACGCAGGTATTCATCATGCTCCTTATTTCACAGCTGGGGTAATGGGGGCCCAGGCAGCGCTCTAGGTGCAGACCAGGCACAGATCTTGGGCGCCGTGGTCTCTGAACCCCTCAGGAAATGTAGAGCCGAGGAAGGCAGACCATGGCCCGTCTGACCCACTACCTGTTTTTCTAAATGCAGTTTTACTGAAGATGATCTGATCCAGATCCCTTGATTTACAGATGAGCCAATCGAGGCCCAGGGAGAATGACTAACTTGCTCAAGGTCACGCAGTCAATTAGGGGCAGAAGCAGAAATAGATCCTAGGTCCTCCAAATCCAGGTATTCTCCGAAACACAAATCGGACAGGTGGGGGGAGGGGAGGTGGGGGGAGGGGGGTGTGAAGCCCCACGATCCCCCATGATCCGTGTCTCAGTTGTCTGCCGTGCTACTTACACAGGCGCTGCCCCCTTTCTACCACTGCACAGAAACCCCTGCCGTGTCTCTCCCTCCTGCTGCTTTGGGGGGGGGGCTCCTCTGCTTTCCACTTTGCATGGGGGACAAAGGCTGAACCTGACAATTGTGTTTATTTTAATTCTGTGAGAGTTGCAGTAAAACATTATTAACTTCCCGTCTGCCAGGGTGAAACATGAGATCATTTGGACAGGAACCTGGCAGGAGGCAACCTTTACTGGCTCGGGGAGAGTTTGCCAAACAAATGAATAGCACACGCAGGATCCTAGGGGGTTGTTTGAGACCACTTCAGAAAATAAATTATGTCCAAAGGTTCTCAGACTCCCTGAAGTACGTTATGCAACAGTCATGTATTTGCAGTTTTCAAGTGTTTCTGTGTGTAGTCTGAAGACGCAAATAAAATCATTCGTATCGTTAAAATGGCCCCAGGGCGCCTGGGTGACTCAGTGGGTTAAGTGTCCGACTTGGGCTCAGGTCACGATCTCACGGTGCGTGGGTTCGAACCCTGCGTAGGGCTCTGTGCTGACAGGAATCCAGGGGACGGAGGCGTCGTACTGACCTCGGTTGGCCAAGGCATGCCGGAGAGCTAAAGGTTCATCTAGAAACAGCTGCGGGAACAGCGGGGCATAAACGGTGGCCTCAGGGTGGAGGCTCTCCCTGGGACAGCCAGACTACCCAGATGGCCTTTCCAGAGCGGGGAGATGCAGACTTGTCACTGAGGTGGAGGGTAAAAATAGTCCTGTGTGGGTGGCAGCTGGGCCCAGAGGCACCAGCTTCCTTGTCTCTAGAGCAGAGAAGGCAGCCCAGTTGACAGACAACTTCTCAGGCTCCTGAGGCCTCCCGGAGGCTCTGGGGGCTGGGGGAGGGGCGTCTTTCCCTAACAACGAAGCCCACCCCACCCCCCTGGACGCACACCAAGGGCTGGCAAGAGCTAGGGTTAGGTTTTAAGGTAGAGAAGGGCTTAAATCCTGGCCATATCAGCTACAGGCTCTGTGTCCTCAGGCAAAATCTCTCTCCTTTCAGAGGCTCCATTTTCTCATCTGTCAAATGGGGCTAATGGTTTCTCTCTATTAGGTTGCCATGAAGCTTACATAACAATGATAGCTAACCCACTGCCCTCTACAAGCTCACTCTTCCACCCCTCCCACGAGTGGTCCACCGCCAAGCACGTTCTTCAAGAGGGGCTCTGTGGAAAGGCCTACCTGGGCAGAAACTGAGGCCTCAAGACAAGAGCTGTGTCAGGCAGCCATCCTGGAAGCCAACCCTTCACCCCCAGGCGAGCTTTCAAGTGACTGTGGCCCCCACCAACCCCTGGGCTACAACCTCACAAGAGACCCTGAGCTAGAACCACCCAGCTACGCCGCTTCTGGCTTCCTGGCCCTCAGAAAACTGTGAAATCATCAATATTTGCTAAATTTGGGGATGAGCTATGATGCGGCAATGATAACGAATATAATTTCCCTTTGGGGGCTATTATGAGAATTGAGACGGTGCACAGCAAATAGCAAGGAGACCTACCGGGACCAGGGGCTCCAGAAAGGGCAGAAGGCAGGAGGGAGCCCGAGGCAGGAAGCCTCTGGCCAGCACCAGGCCAGGAAGGCCCCTCCTCCAGGACTCTGGGGAGGAGTCTGAGAGACCAGATACACAGACAAACAGGGGCCACGCCATATAGAAAAACAGAACTCTGATCACTACCTGTAGCAACAGCCAAGGAGGGAAACCACCCTCTGCTGCCATTAGTCTGGGAAGCCAAAGCATACCCGTGTAGTAATAGCCCAGACGCAGCCAAGACTGGACCAACAGCTGACAGCTTCCCTCATTTTGCCCCAGCTTCCAACGTAGGACAAACTGGGAAAAGCCAAACATGCTCCCCGAACCCAATCACATAGGGCACCCCCCTTTCTAGCGAGCACATCCACAGGTTCCATGCCAAAAGCCTCTGAGCAGAACCTGAAGCCTTCCCTCTCTCCCATTATAAAGATTTCCTATTCCTCGGCCGGCCTTCAATTCTCCCAAACTCAAGCGATGGGGGCTGACTCCCTTGTGGTAGCGAGCTCTGAAAACACAGCCTTTGCTTGCTCTCACGTGGGTGGTGAGAGTATTTATAGGTATATTAACCATTTTTTTAAGCCACAGACATCTTATTATGATAGAATAGTTTCCAATAATTGATATTTTTTACTTTTGATAATCATTCATCCAAATTTCGTAACATGGTTACTTTGATCACATAATGACATATACTATCGCAAGCCAAAATTAGTTTTTAACACTTATTATACATGTTTTAGCTTATCTTAATAAATAAAACATGTTACATTAGATCAAACTTCTGTGGGGTACAGAAATACATATTCAGAGAGAGAAAAGAATGATGCTAGAGTTTACGATCATATGACCTTATTGTTATAGATTTAAATGGACTATAATGTTCTCAAGTTGCTACAGTAGATTCCACTGGAAACATTTAAAAAAAACCCATAAAGGGGTGCCTGGGTGGCTCAGTCGGTTAAGCATCCAACTTCAGCTCAGGTCATGATCTCACAGTTTTGTGAGTTTGAGCCCCGTGTCGGGCTCTGTGCTGACAGCTGGGAGCCCGGAGCCTGCTTCAGATTCTGTGTCTCTGGCTCTCTCTGCCCCTCCCCTGCTCATGCTCTGTCTCTCTCTGTCTCGAAAATAAATAAAAACACTAAAGAAAATTTAAAAAACCTATAAAAACCAATATTCAGGATATACTAGAAATTATATTCTCTGCAACTTTTTTTAAAAGTTTACTTATTTATTTTGGGGGGAGGGCAGAGAGAGAGACAGAGAATCCCAAGCAGACTCTGTGCTGTCAGTGTAGAGCCTGACGCAGGCCTTGAACTCACAAACTGTGAGATCATGACTTGAACCGAAATCAAGACTCGGGCACGTAACCAACTGAGCCCCCCAGAGGTCCCCTCTCTACAACTTTTAAACTAAAGAAAACAAATGTAAGCCTGTCTATATATAAATACATCTATATATAAATCTATATATAAATCTATATCTATATATATATATAGATATAGATAGATAGATTTATGAGAAATACAGGTACAGAAAATGTTTAAAGCAAAAAGTATTTGCCGGCTGTACTAATGTATTTCTGATGAACTGGGTGGCAGGAGAGGTCCCCGTGAGAGGGCACAGGGTGACGCAGAGGAGGGGTGTTCTTACTAAACAGCACTGAGTTGCATATGGTTGTCCCTAGTCACCAGAGTACTGCTTTTTGCCACTTTTGTTCCTAATCATCTCTCAGCTGTTTCCATCAGCTATGTGGCTGTCCCTATGGAACTCGAGGTTCTATCTCCAAAAAGTACACTTTTCCACATTAGTATGGTGGTGACTCCCATTTACATTGGTTTAGCTTTGTAAAAGGTTACAATTTTCCCGGACTTTTAAATGCCAGTAATATCATTAAAGGATTATCAGAGTTTACCTAATACCAAATGTTTATCTCAACTATTTTAAAGCGAGGCCTAGGGGCGCCTGGGTGGCGCAGTCGGTTAAGCGTCCGACTTCAGCCAGGTCACGATCTCGCGGTCCGGGAGTTCGAGCCCCGCGTCAGGCTCTGGGCTGATGGCTCGGAGCCTGGAGCCTGTTTCCGATTCTGTGTCTCCCTCTCTCTCTGCCCCTCCCCCGTTCATGCTCTGTCTCTCTCTGTCCCAAAATAAATAAAAAACGTTGAAAAAAAAATAAAAAAAAAAAGCAGCTGTTTATTTGTACCCTTATCTCACTTCTTTTCCTAGACCGCGACCTCTCTTGAGGGCAAGAGGAACCCAGTTTCCCCACAGCACAAGAGACAAGGTTACCACTCATTCATTGGGAGTTTATTGGAAGGATAAATGGGGGG
>NW_024420554.1:0-7584 GCF_014898765.1 Herpailurus yagouaroundi
TGTTCATCTTAATTCATAGGGAATTCTGACTTTAAGCATACTACAGGGCACAGAGTAATTATGTGCAATGGAAAAAAAGAGGGAGAAATTCACATAACAGATTTCATGCAAGTGTTTTGGTATAAAACTGGTATGTGTCATGAGACTATATCAGCTCTAACAGTGACTGGGGACACAACCAGAAACTGCTCATAGAAACACAACTGAAGGACACAGTGTTCAAATTGTTTTTACCTAAGGTATAGCTGGAGGATTCCAGACAAGTCATTTACCAACAAAGACGGAAAGGTGATGAGTGATGACGTTGGCTTTCTCTATGACCACTCTAAATGGCACAGGGCACATAATAAAAAGTTGGAGTCATGATGTCGTTTCTAACAGGTTCATCTCCTAGCCAGAATCAAGAAAGGAAGACACAACAGCCACACTGTTCCCACAGAGGTGAGGTCTGGAAGGGATCACCCAGGCCGGGAGACCTCTGTTTGGAGTGTGCAGTCATCCTCCTCTCATTATTTCCTGAAACTCACGGAAAAACCTTAAGGTACTCAGTCTCTAAGAGCTTTTGGCTTCTAAACTTACCACAGAAAGCTGACAGACTAAAAATTGAGAAGCCTGTGGGCTCCTGGGTTATGAGTGTGCATTTGGAAAAGAAAGAACAAACAGACATATCACACAACACGCAAAACGAGACAAGGCCGGGAGAGCGTGCTGTACATAAAGATGAGGGTTTCCCAAAAGAGTTACAACTGAGAATGGCCCTGGCATTTACCTTGTCCTTGTCTGCATTCTTGGTACAGTCAGAACCGCTGTAACCCACAGAGGTTTCAGCAGTGTCTCCATCTACTAAAGACCCTAGAAGGGACAGAGGTTTATTCTGCTTTTAGAGGACTGTGCGGAATGAAAACAATCCCTCAACTCATTCCTCAAATATCTTAAACTTTTCCCTACAGTCAGGTCCCTGGCCAGAGGCAGAGGGTATCCCAAATGCCTCAGGTGACCCCCTAGGATAAGGGGGAGAACCGTCCCCTCACCTTGATAAAGACCTCACGGTGCCCTAGTTCATGTTGTTTCATAATTAGTCACATAACTGTGGACAGGTCAGGCACAACTAGCAATTTAGAATTCACCAGTAAAACAGTTTTCTCAGTATACATCATGGGAAATCACGATTCCATTACAGATCAAGAATTAATCTGAGGATGCTTGGATTCGGCATCCGACTCTTAATTTTGGCTCAGGTCACGATCTCACAGCTTGTGAATTCAAGCCCAGCGTTGGGTTCCTCACTGACGGTGTGGCACCTGCTTGGCATTCTGTCTATGCATCTCTCAAAATAAATAAACTTAACAAAAAAGAATAACATTGAGAATACTGGTTTGGTGTATATCCTCAATGAGTCCTCAAGAAGGGTGCATTTCTTCAGGCTTCAGGCAAATTATTCAGTCTCCCAGCTTATCTACAAGCTGCCTTACACATGAGAGCAGTTAGTATATAAGGAAAGACTAATTTGAGAAAAGGAAAACTGTCAGAAGTGAGCAGTGAAGCTGCAGAGTTTCCCTGATACCATCAGAGGACTAAGCTAAGCTTTATGGAACTTGAATTGAGGGATGTATGGCTACAGTTCCCAAAACAAACAAAAAGAAAGACTGTTAAAACTAGTGAATAAATGACCTTCTCCTCAAATAAACTAAAGTCTTCACATTGTGTCCGGGTGGGAAGAAGGTTTCCAGGCTCTTCAGACAGGGGGATGCTAGAGGAGGTGGCAGGGTCACCGTCAGAGGAGGGGCATGAGCTCCACCAGTCACAGGGGCAAGTGCCTCACTGTCTGTGGCACCAGAGGAGAACACCCTTCTGTTACCCCTTCAGACCACCTGCCATCTTTAGTGCGTGTGATTCTTTCCAGACCACACGATGATCACACACAGGAATAGGCTGCACAGCAGAAATTAGACTGCGGCACATCACAACCTGCTCCTTACCTCTCCTTGGAGGGTTCTTGCAGTGATTGGTTTCTGCCTCGTGTATCCCTCAGGCAGCCTCTTTGCTTCCATCCCTTCCAGTCTTGGATACAGAAAAATAATGGACTTCTATAAGAGTTGCAACACCACGTCGTCTACTAGACAACAAACAATGCAGGCGTCATCCCTGGAAACACCCATAAAAAGGCAAGTCAAATGACCACACCTGTATTTCAAGTAAGCGACCTCCCTGCCCTGCTCCACCATCTCCCTGTCCCAAATCTGAGTCTTGATCTGGGGGAGAAAAAACACATCCATTTTCAGTCAGAAGGTGGTGCCAGACTGCACCAAACAAAGAGGAGGAAACAAAACACTTACCTAGTTGTCCTGAGCATTCTTCTCATGAACTGCAAGCTGAAAAAGCCAACAATGAAAAGCCCATGGTTAGGGATTCCAAGGGCCACTACACTCACCCGCGTGAGGTGCTAAGGGTTCAGTATATCAGGCAGAACTCAGGTTACCTGGTATCTAAAGGTGAGCTCTGCCTGCTGCAGCTGTTCCCGTGTTTGTTCAATTTGTTGCCTGTGAGTTACAATTGCTCTTGTCAGATAAGGCCCAATATTGGGTATGATTTTAAATAAGCTGCCCAGGGGTGCCTGGGTGGCTCAGTCGGTTAAGCGTCCGACTTCAGCTCAGGTCACGATCTTGCGGTCCGTGAGTTCGAGCCCCGCGTCGGGCTCTGGGCTGATGGCTCAGAGCCTGGAGCCTGCTTCCGATTCTGTGTCTCCCTCTCTCTCCGCCCCTCCCCTGTTCATGCTCTGTCTCTCTCTGTCTCAAAAATAAATAAACGTTAAAAAAAATTTTTTTAAATACGCTGCCCACATTCCCAACAACCTCATATCTGTCCCCTGATACAATTTATTCTTACACATGAAACACTTTGCACATGATTATCAATGTACAGTAGGATCAAAGCTATTGTTACATCCTTTCCTTACTCATTATTCCATGCCTGTAGGGTTCAGAGTTCATAGAATTCCTTCCCATTTTCAATCTTTCTCTAACTCATCATGTGACAAATGTCTTTTATCATAAAGATCTATTCTTCTATAACTTATATCCTCACCATGTTTCCCAGGGTTGCAAAGACGAGGGCCATGAAATGGCGCTATCATGTTGATGGGTATGATTCATTGTACAACACACTGCTTTCTTACAGATTATGACAATTGACACCACCCCCGAGGAATGTTAGCATGGACAAAGTTTCCACACAGTCTGGCCACTACTTGAGATCTGCAAATGTTTAGAAATTAATTGTTTTATTCTTTCTAAACTTACCTTTTTTATCTGTTAATACTCTATGCATATGTTGACTTTAAACATTACAAAAAGATTAAAAACCAAAAAATGAACAGCAGTTTCACAAGCTGCTGGTAATTACTAGCTGAAGTCACTTTTACTTGTTTATTTCTTCTGTAGCTATTTTCTTTTTTTTCCTAATTTTTATTTATTTTTGAGACAGAGAGAGAGTGAGCACATGCATGAGCAGGGGAGGGACAGAAAGAGATGTAACAGAACCTGAAACAGGCTCCAGGCTCTGACCTGTCAGCACAGAGCCTGACACAGGGCTCGAACTCCCGGACTGTGAAATTATGACCTGAGCTGAAGTTGGATGCTTAAACGACTGAGCCACCCAGGCTCCCCTTATGTAGCTATTTTCAAATTTTATCTGCAGCTGCCAGCTGATTCTTCTTTGCCACCAGTTCACAGTGTCATTTTCAGCTTCCTAAGATGGGAAAGATACATACACAGTCAGGAACAAGGTCCAGAAGTTCTCCCTTTTTACCTCCCAGCACTCTTGAAGGCCTATGCAAATATCCCTTACCCCACTTCTCCCATAAATGCACAGACTGACAACCCAATCAGAGAAATGAAGTGAACACCCCATTTAAGTTCAAGAAAATTTAACTTCTGTCTGCTGCCACGTCTCTACTATTGGAACTGTCTTTCTAGTTCTCTTGTTTCCTCTCCTTTATCATAAAGTCATCAAATAACATTGTACTTTGTCCCTTCCCAGAGTTGGTCTTTTGTTTGATATGGCGAAGACTCATTTCATCAGTGAGTGAAAAACCATATCTGACCAACTGTACCCATTAGGATGAATCAGGGGATCATCACTAGTCTTACACCTCCATGGGGAGCCCTGATTCTCAGTCCAAAAGTTGTACCATGACACAGGCAATCACCTGAAAGACGACCTTCCAGAATATGGTTTCACTAACATTGCAGCTCACTCCCAGACATCGCTAGAGTTCAGGACTGCAACCCCTGCCTCCACCTTCAAAAGGCCAATCTTAGAACAACATCATCTCCTGACATACAACCTGATATGAACTGTCACACAGTCTGGGTTTACTTCCAGGAAACAGATTTCAGGTGGAAAACTCTCAACTTCATGGAGCCATATCTACTTTAACAAGACTCATTCCATTGATAGTGAAGGCAGCAAAATGCAATGCTTGGCAAGGCTGGGTTGCTGTGTTTCCCTCAGACTATTTTCTTTGTGGTGTTGATTGAGATGGTTTCAACTTGACACTTGATGTACTCAAGAATCACATGCAAAATTGAAAATCTCTTAGAAAATGACACAAAAGCACTAGACAGAGAAAGGCACATGCATTTCCTTCTGGCCTCTCAGGCAGTCCTTCAGCAAATGCTTTCTGGAGTGGTTGTAATGTAGTGGCTCTGTTGTAATGTGTTGAAGATAGAGAGGTGGTCAGGGTGCTGTACCCACTCACAGAAAGAGCTTACGAGTTAACAAAAACAAGATGCCAGTGAGACAGAGCAAGCCCTAACCCCAACTGTGGGAAGGACGAACATAAAGGTGAGTCTCCAGGGAAGAGAAGACTTCACTTTCCAACACGAGTGAGGGACTCTAAAGTCCCCCATCTCCTCCTGAGAACAAAAGGAAATACTGTACAAAGGAGGAAACGTGACTGAATGCACCAAGTATCTGACAACCCCACAAAGACACACAAGACCAAGACGGAGAAGGAAGCCCAGGACAAAGCCAGCCTGGCAGTTGGACCCAAACTCCCTAGGACTCATCATTGATGTGGGGGGCATACATTTGAATGGTAAAGAAGCTGAACAACTTTATGGGCACAGACTTAGAAGTAAACAAGTGTAGTTCAGGGGCGGCCAGCAAAGATGAGCCCTAGTGAAGCTGTGGGCTTTGGTCAAGACTCAGAAGAGTTACACTTAAAAACTCAGGGGACAGGAAACAACTTGACTTTCTGAGGGATTGGGCCTGCAGTGAACAATCTCACTGGCAGAATGGATGCAGGGATCCAGTACTGCTGGTACCCCTACCCACTTTCCAGAAAGCAACTTCCATTGTTTCTGCAGAAAGATAATTCATTTTTTTCCCCACACATTTTTGACTCATGTCTGGTCCTGAACAAAAATGACCTAATTGTTGGGTGACAAAACAGTGTGATGCGATTGAAACCTATAGGACAGTGTAGGTTGATCCAGGTATTAAAGTTATTAATGATGATTCCTTCCCTCTTCCGCCCCCAAAACATGACACAATGTGTGGCAAGCAGTTAGGAGAAAGAAAATGCAGGCTACGTTACAGAAAGCAAGGTAGGAAGGGTAGGTCCAATTCTACTGAATGCATTGGGCAAAAATACTCTGGACCCAGTTCCAAAAGAAATACAATTATCTCTACTGGCTGCCATGTTCTCCCATACAATCTGGTCCTTGTGACAGTTCTCACATGAACATCTTACTTTTCTAAATTTTTTTTTAACATTTATTCATTTTTTGATAGAGACAGAGTGCGAGTTGGGTAGGGCCAGAGGAAGATATAGAATCCAAAGCAAGCTCCAGGCTCTGAACTGTCAACACAGAGCCCAACATGGGGCTTGAACTCATGGACTGTGAGATCATGACCTGAGCCGAATTTGGACGTTCAACTGACTGAGCCACCCAGGGGCCCCCATCTTACCTTTTTGTAGGCACTTTTCTTTGTTCATAGAATTCTTCCAGGGTATGTGCTTTCTCCTTCAGCTGTTTGACTTTTGCTTCCTTTGTGGCTTTCACAGACCTCAATGCATTACACTTGTCTTCCAGGGCGTTTTTATTTTCTGGGAAAAAAAAAAAGGTGTTTTCTTGATAAACATGCACATGACCTGAGTCTTGATTTTGGTGAGACACAAAAAGCGCAAGAACCATGAAAGCATGAAAGTATTCTTTCCCTTACCAATGCAAAGTCATTGCCATCATATGGGGATTTCTCCCCAACAGAAAATATAACTTCTAGTTGACAGTTATTGGACCTCAAGGCTCTTAGCTCTACATCCTCAAATTTAACATTTGCATCTTGTGGTTAAGACAGATATGAGGAAAGACTTTCACGGAAAACTGATCACACAACAATTTGTACCTCACACAGCAAGATCGTGCATTGCAATCAACAAACACCTTGAGGCATGAATATAACTAGAAGACAAAGATGATGGAAAATAGTTCCTGTCTAACAACTCATGGCTTTCTTAGTGGTATACATATGTATGTATGTATGTATGTATGTATGTATGTATGTATGTATGTATGCCTGTTTATCCCCCGTTCACGTTGGAAATTTACTATTCAGCATTCAGAGAGAAAGAGACTATTGAGCACCTGGGTGGCTCAGTTAGTTGAGCATCAGATTCTTGATTTTGGGTCAGGTCATGATTGTAGGATCATGTGATCCAGACCCGTGTTGGGCTCCACACTGAGTGTGAATCCTGCTTAAGATTCTCTCTCTTTCCCTCTCCCCCACTTGCATGCCCCCTCACTAAAATTAAAAAAAATCATAAAGCATAATTTAAACATATTTTTTAAAGGGAAAGGATTATACACTTTGGCTATCACCCTTTCTCTCTCAACTATATTTGGGTATTTTCTACATATCTTGGAGGGCAGAGTTGAATGATGTGATAATTACCTAGTTGTGAAAATAAAAGATAACTCCTAGTCCTTGAAATAGCAAATCTCATCTTGGCGGTCCTAGTAAAATCCCAGCTCATTGGTCAGAAAGAGTTTTGGCTCCTGGAGGCCCACTGTCTACTGTGGTAAATGGCAGGCAAATATGCTGTGCTCACTTCACCCAATGAACAAAAACCCTCCAAAGCCAAACTATGGTAAAACTCAGCAGCCAACTCTTAACCACTTCCTGATTCTTCACATTTCTTTCTCTCTCTCTGAGTTTGCAAGGTAGCAAGTGCACTTTGAACGGTGTCATTTAAAATTTCACTAAAGTGGGTGCCTGCGAGGCTCATTCAGTTAAGCATCTGACTTCAGCTCAGGTCGTCATCTCATGGTTTGTGAGTTTGAGCCCTGTGTCGGACTCTGTGCTGACAGCTCAGAGCCTGAGGCCTGCTTCGGATTCTGTGTCTCCCTCTCTCTCTGCCCCTGTCTCTCTCTCTCTCTCTCTAAAATAAATAAACATAAATAATTTTATGTTTACTTGTACTCAACAAGTACAAAAAGATAGAGATCATACCGTGCACAGTTTTAGACCCCAATGCTATGAAACTCGAAATCAACCACAAGAAAAAATCTGGAAAGATAA
>NW_024420555.1:0-4635 GCF_014898765.1 Herpailurus yagouaroundi
AGGTTCCTGCCAAAGCTAACGTCTGTGTGTCACAGTATAATTGGCTACCATGAAATGCTGTAAATTGTAATTGGTTAACCAAATAATGACGTATTCTGACTTGCTAAAATCCATGTAAGCTCACTGCTACCTTTGTTCGGGACCAATCTCTGCACTTTTCTCAAGATCAGATCAGGTTTGGCCCGGCCGTGAATAAAAGCTTGCCTCACTTCTATTCGCCGTCTGGTGGTTTTTTCGACAGCACCCTGTTTCAGCAGGAACCTCACAGGGCTAAGTGGAATCAGGGTAACCAACACCCCTCAGGCCAACAGAAGCCTGCCAAGCACACAGGTGTCAGTAAAGGAGGGCAATATGTCCTTAGTAAGTGATCCTCATGTGTTAGCTGGTTGTGAATGCTGGGCACTCTCTGAGACAAAGCCACATATTTCCTGACTCTGACCTCCGATCCCCAACTCCCCTTGCACACAAGTGAGGATGGCTCCCTCCCAGTAACACTTACCCCTTTCCAAGACTTCTGTGTCTTCTGTTGCCAAGATAGGTCTCACAGGTGAGCCAGTGGAGAACCCATTGCTCCTGTTATCCTGGATTTAGGGAAACTTAGCAGGACTCCATAATTAAAGTTGGAGAGAAATACTTCCAGGCTCGGACTCTCAGTCCCTCACAGGAAAACATGGATAGAAAAAGATCAAGCGAATTGGAAGGGATGAACTTTGGTCCAAATTCTTCGTCTCAGATGATCATGGAATAAAGCTGTGAATGAAGTGACTGGCACAATTCCCAGGGAAGCTTGATGTCCTAGACTGTGCAAAACCTGTGTGCTATAGAGAAGCGGAACATATTTTACCTACCCCTGGGAGTCCTAAAGTAGCATTAAAAGGCTACATTTGAACTCAAACAGTGTAGGAGGGCTAGGGCACTTGCCAGCTTTCCAGCTTTTCCTGCCAGCAGGTAAAGCAGTATGATTTGGAAGGCAGAGTCTCAATATGTATGGGTTGATGCCCAAGTCTGTGGGACTGGGTTCTGAGTTTTAGGGTTTTGAGTAGTTTCTTTCATGTTGACCTGCTGTGTAAATGAAGTGGGCAACTGGGAACCCTTAGAGGCTCAGAGAGCAGGATATTCAGGTAGTCTATGGCAGGGGCACAGAGCACAGTAATAGTTACTGCACAAAACTAAGACCTCAATGCCCCAAGTTTTTAGGAGGGAAACATTTTCTCCTTGATATCAGAAATTAGTTGTTCTGGGTATAGAAAACAATCTTCATGTACGCTCCCTGGAAGTTATTCAGCTCAATCTGTGTGACTTTTTTTCCTTCTGACTGTGGCCCTGAAGGCCACATCTCCATCAGCTTTTATCACAGAAGTGAGGCCAGCTGTCTCCGAATATCACCTGCCTATACCCATAAGCAATCCTCCTGTGCTTAACACATTCAAGTCCCAAATACCTCCTGTTCCCAAGGTAGATCTGGCAGACATCCCAGGGACACCTGTTCCTAAAGCTATTCCAAACTTACAGGAACTTGGCACGACTCCACCATGAAAACTGCTGCCAGACTTTGGCACTGAATGTCTCACAGTGAACACACGGTTAGGATAAGTGTAAGAGAATTGAAAAGGATAGAGTGAGGGCTAAAGTTCTTCATCTCAGATGAGAACATTATGAAGCCGTAATGTTACGAGCACAATTCCCTGGGCAAATTTGGTGTCCAAGGAGTAAAAAAGACCTGTGGCCTGAAGAGAAGTGAAACATCCACTAGCTATACCAGTAGAGGCAAAAGTCATGCACCCCAACTTCAATAAGGGCTGGAATGCGTCAAGCCATCACCAGCTTTCAAGCACTGCCTCTCTGTGGAAAGATACAGTTGTGACTCACAAGGTAGGATCTTGCTCCTGGCAAGTCTGTGGATTCGGTCTCTTTGAGTATTTTTGTGCCCTAAGCTGCTTGGGGAATGGACCTGACATGCATGAACCCTGAGTGTCCCAGGAGGTAGGGAGTGTTGCATCCACACGACTCCTGAAACATAATGCTACGGGCACCAGTGACAGTCACAACAAAGGTTATTACAATGAGAGGCAAGGCCGACCGATCAGGACCAACACTCTTGATAAGAGTGCGGCCCCGAACAGCCAGGGTACAGAGTTTTTATAGCCAATCACACTGTTTTATCATCACCTGGGAACAGAACAGTTTCCAGATGAGTTAGAAACAGTTGCCTAATGAGGTGTTTATTTTAGACTTTCTGCCTCTAAGTTGCAACCAGTGGATCTCCTTGACCCTCTCTCTGATGCTCTTTTCTTTGAGGTTTTGTTTCCTTAATTGGTGAAGCCTAATTTACAAGAGTGTGAGGTGTAATTTACACGAGTAAAGCAAGGCTGTTATCTCTTAACCTTCAATGTCAACACAAAGCTGTTATTTTTCAAGCTAAGCGTTAGCTCTACACTACAATTTAACCCTTACAGGAGCTCAGGCTTTCCTGGAGGGGGACAGAGAGAAGGACAACGGTCCCATGCCAACAGAATCCTGAACACAGAGTTCTTACTGGCAGGAGGTCAAGATTTCCTCTTCGATATCAAAAATTAACTGCTATGTGATGACACACAGTGTGAGGGCAGGCTCCCTGGCAATTACTGGGCGCTGAGTGACAGCCCTGTAGCTCCTGAATTTGGCGCTAGGCCCTTGCTCCAGAAAGAAGATCCTGTCCTTCCCAACATCATCTGCCCATCTGCCCATGTGCACATGCAAACCTCCTCTGCTGAACAGTTTCAAAGGTCCTGTGCCTCCTTTTGCCAAGGTTCAACTTGCAGAAGAGTTCCATGGACTCCTGTTGCTCAACCTATTTCAGGTTACGGGGAACTAGTTACAACTCCATGATTAAAATCAGAAAATGCTCCCTGATTATGTCTGTGAATGTTCCCTAATGAAATCCTCATTAATGAAAGAGGAAGGGAATCTGAAGGGATTGCACCGGGGGCCAAATATCTTCATCTCAGAGGAAAATGATATCAAGCTTCACATGAGGGCACCAGCGCGTTTCCCGAGGCAAGGTTGGTGTCATCACCAACATACGTGGGCCAGATCTAAGGGGAATATCTTTGAGCTACAATTAGGAGCCCTGTGTACAAAGGGGTGGTCACTCTTTTCCATTCCTTTCTTTGAGTGATAGAACAGTGCTGGCTTGGGGGCTCTTTTCTGGCTCCTGGCTCTGGGGAAATGAGCTCTGTTCTTTTAGTTATTAAGTTTACTTTTTTCTACCCTTACCTCTCCAAGGTATTGACTTTGCACGGACAAACCGTTAGTGTCTCAGAATGAAGGAAGCTCAGGCATTCCAGAAGGTGGGTAGAGAGCAGGGAGTGGCCATCTGGGCCAACACAATGCTGCCAAGCACTGAGCTCTCAAGAACAAAAGAACAACCTTTCTTCCCCAACATCAGAAATTAATTGCTGTGTGGCAGCCCACCACCCGAGTGAGAGCTTGCCTAGTGTTTCTTGTCACTGTCTGAGGACAGACAATTTGCTCCTGACTCTGACCCCTGATCTCAGTCTCTTCTTGCCCCTGAAGTGGGGTGGTGGGCTCTTGCCAGCACCACCTGCATTGAAGTACATTTGGGCTTTATATTCTCTTCTCTATTTCATGTCTAACTGGATTGCTTGGCAGCGTGATACCTTTCTTTGGATTGCATTAAACACACAGGAACACATCGCCTTGTTTTATGTCTTTGGCTATATACACAGTGGGAAGCCTTCCGGATGTTGAGCTTTGAGTAATTCTGTGTGATCTCCAAACATGTAAGTGATATCTGAAACAAGCATAGAAATATCTAAGTTCACATGAAAGGCAGTCTGTCACTTGTGGCTGCTGAATTTTGTTAAATTCTACTCACTGTCACCTGGGAATGGTGAGTTTGAATATTTTGAAACACTTCTGATTAGAAAATGTCATAAAGAAACATTGAAGCTTCATGATGTCACATTCTGTTCTCATTTTTTTCTCAATGTATTCTAAATATTTGAGTGACACTTGATTTTATGATATTACTGATGAACGAACTATAAGCATAAAGACAAATGAAAAAAAAGTACTTGGAATCATGAATCAGTCATAGTATATCATTAGGCTTTTGTTTTCCTTTTTCTTCTTTTTAGTGCTCTTTGCAATATGTTCCACAATGAAGCCTCCAGCTTTGCTTCTCTTTTTCAGGATTACTTTGGCTATTCGGGGTCTCTTGTTATTCCACACAAATTTTAGGATGGTTTGTTGTACCTGTGTAAAAGATGCTGGTGGGATTTTGATAGGGATTGCATTAACTGTGTAGATTGCTTTGGGTACTATACACATTTTAACAATATTTGTACTTCCAAACCATGAGCATGGAATGTTTTCTCATTTCTTTGTATCATCTTCCTTTTCCTTCATAACTTTTCAGAGTACACATTTTATACATTTTTGGTCAGGATGATTTCTAAGTATCTTACAAAATATCTTTGGTGCAATTGTCAATGGGATCAATTCATTGATTTCTTTGGGTGGGTGGGGTATTGGATACATGGATGATGGGTACTGAGGTGGGCACTTGTTATGAGGAGCACAGGGTGTTGTCTGCCAGTGAGGAATAACTGAATTCTAATCCGGAAACCAATA
>NW_024420556.1:0-1994 GCF_014898765.1 Herpailurus yagouaroundi
GCAGAGATGACACATGCCTACATGAAAGTCTGTGCAAATCCCTAGTCGCTGTCTTTGCTCTCCAGAATCAGACCCCTCCCCACCGCAATCAAAGGGGATGGCAACTGAAATCATGGCAACAATCACCCTCCAGTAAGAGAGTCGAGGCCCCTCCCGCTACTGAAAAATGAGTGCCCTGATCTCTAATGCACAACAAGGGGTCTAGTTTCAGGAGTGTGATGAGTTATTTTTGCTAGTTTTGTGGATGAGAAATTACTCCAAACTCATCGTCCTATGTTCACTTTTCTGATGACGAGTGAGGCTGGATGTTTACCACTTCCTGCCATTTCCAAAATGTAGCCACTGTTCTCAGTTCTGGGTGAGCCTGCTGAACACACTCTCCTGGACATCCCCCGGGGACACAGACAGTGATCTGTGTCCAGTCAGGAAACGTCACTCCTTGTGAAACCACTAAGCTGTTAGTGAGGGGAGGTCAGTTTCCAGATCTCAGGACAGAAATTCTGTCACTTACTTCTGACTTGCTTTGTCCCGTGTTTGTTCCATCTCTCTCTGTCCGTCTGCTCCTCTTTCTCTCTCTCTCTGTATCTCTCTCTCTCTCTCTCTCTCTCTCTCCTTCCCTTTTCCCTCTCTCTCTCTGCTCTCTGTCCTCATTTGCTCCCTCTGTCTCTCCACTAACCCTGCAAATGGGGAATCAAACACTTCAGTTAGGGAATACCATATGAGAACATGATATAGGAGAGTAAGAAGCAAGTTTCCAAGTCAAAAGATTGAAATAGGCTCTCAGTTGCAACTGAGTTCTGACACTGTCTGTGTGAGTGAGCTTGGAAGGCAAGTATCGCCCTTTTGAGTCTCCGTTGAGACCACAACCCTGGCTTCATAGAGACTTACTTTGAGGCAGGGTCACACAGCTATGCTGTGACTGGATTCCTCTCCTACAAAAATTGTGAGCTATTCAATATTTGTAGTTTTAAGGTTCTAAATAGCTAGACAAGTCTGTCAGAGAGGAATGGAAAGCTAATAGTCTACCAGGTCCCAGCATCTGGTCTATGGTCTGGCTCCTCTCTGCCTCTCCCCTCCCAGGATCCCACAGCCACATTATCCACCTTTCTGATGTGTCTGGACAAACTCGATTCTGTCTCCTATTCTTGGCCACAGCGATATCTTCTCCTGACACGTTGCAGACACGGGCAGGGTGGTTCCCTCTTGTCATTCTGGTCCCAACAGATGTCACCTCCAGTGACTCCCCAGGCCGTCCTCACAGCACACTTGTTTTTTTCACTATTACAGTCCTTGAACCCCTTCCCTTTTTATTGGGACAAATCTTGTCTTTCATACCTTCGTTCATCTCCCCACCAGACTGTGGAGACCTGGCAGGCGGGGACCGCTTTGTCATTGCCAGCCTTTCAGTTAGGCCCACCAGATCCCCTAGCGCAAAGTGCGTGCTTGGAGCAGTTACTGAATGAAGAAGTTGAAGGACTGTGGAGCCCTCTGTCTAGATTTAATGGGCTTACTCTGTGGAGATAACTGCTACTCATGGGAGATTCCTGTTGTATCTGAGGCAGGGGGATTCCAGAATGACCTCTGCACGAACTTTCCCTTGTTCCGTTCCTCCAGCAAGTCTCAGTGTGCACCACGGACACAGGAGGCTGCCTGTTCCCTGGTGCCCGGCGCTAGCACTGCAGCCACAGGCATGAAGACCACCAAACAGAATCAGCGCCCTGACCCCAGCTTAACCTAATCGGACCTAAACCTAAGCTAAGGTGGCCCTCGAAGGTCCCTGAGTAAAGCTCATAAGCCACACGCCCAAGAGCTGTGCTATGGACCTCAGGTTTCTGTCGTTCCCCTTTGTCCACCCCCAGTGTATACTCGTGACTCGTGAGGCATCCTCCCGTCGGCCAGCAAAATGAACCCCCTGTTTCCCAATGAAGAGCCCGGGGACCCTGGACTGTTACTGGACTTGGGCTCTGGAGTCAGTGTACAGGGCTCTGACATGT
>NW_024420557.1:0-64680 GCF_014898765.1 Herpailurus yagouaroundi
TCTCTCTCTCTCCCTCTATCTCTGCCCCTGTCCCATATGCTTTCTCTCTCTCTCTCTCTCTCTCTCTCTCTCTCTCTCTCTCTCTCTCTCTCTCTCAAAAACAAGTAAATAAATTTGAAAAAAAAAAGAAAACATATAATTGTGGATTCTATCCTGAATGCCTTTGGTTTTCAGTGAGGGTATACTCCAATTTGGTTGGTTGAAAGTAAAATACCTTCCAACCCCTTTTGATTTTGGGCATTTGCTCTGCTTAAACCTCACTGGACATTTATTGTCTAGCTACATGGATTTTTATCTTCCACATGAGGGACTTAGTAGTCAGCAATGACACAAGGAGACCACAATGCAGATTTGGAGATACTTAAGCCACATGGTTCTTTCCCTCTTTTCCTTCACTTCATAATTCTTCCTGATAACTTCCAAGTACCTGAGCTTCCTTGAACTTGAATCTCCTCTTCAAGTCAACAAGTTTTCTGTATCCTGTTATTCTCAGTTTTATGTTACAGTGACTTACCTGATTGATAATTTTGAGTCAGCATACATGACTGAAAGAATTCTGGGATTCATGATCAATCTAAACACCAAAGAGCAAACATACTGGTGAAGACTTGCTGGAAGATGTAGAACTTGAGTAACATTTTGGGTGTCCTGGCTACTTTTGCCTATGGCATTTTGCAAATCTGAGGGTGAGGGGTTAAATCTCTAGTAAACTACTCAACTCTCTCAGTTGTGGCACTAGTGAATACATTTAAAGGGAAAGCAAACCAGTAGCGAAAGAATTGTGACATAGAATTATAGCTCGATTTTGCATCATCAAGCTTATTTTCAGATGTATCTGGACTGCTGATTGGCCACCTAGCAGAAATAAAATATCTTCTTCATGGTATGATAGCATTATTCTAGCTTATTTTTTTTTTTTTACAAATAATTCTCAAATGTAATGTTCACAAAATAGATAAGAATTAGTAGACACATGAGAAGAGAATGAAAAAAGAAAATGAATGAAAAAAGAAAATGGACAACAGAAACAGACCCACAGTATTTCAGATAATGGAAATATAAGGTTAAACTGCAACAGAGCCATGTTTACTATTTTCAAAGAGACAGAAGACAAGACAAAAAATTGTATTACAGAAACCTGTAAAAAGTGGTTTAGTAGATTAGAAAGATAACCAAATAGTTTTAATTCTAAAAGAACCACAAAGAGTATATAAAAAAGAATATGCTGTATACCTTATAAATTTATAGTGAGATTTCAAAGATTAAAAAAAAAGTGAAACACTTAAGAACATGGCTGGTCTAAAAAACACTTTTTACTTTAAAATAAATGGACTAAAAAGAAGCCAGTTATAAAAGAACACATTATATCATGCCATTTGTATGAAAAATCAAGAGTGGACAAATCTAAAGAGAAAGAAAATACATTAGTGGTTGCCCAAGACTGAGAAGAAGTGTGACAAGAGATGAATGGAGAGTGACTGCTAATGGGTGCAAGGTCCTTTTTGAAGTGAGGAAAATGTTCTAAAGTTAGGTGATGGTGATACATGCACAACCCTTATAAATATACCAAAAAATCATTGAATTATACACTCTAAATGGGGGAACTGTATGGTATGTAAATTGCATATTAGCAAAGCTATTTTTTTTTAAAACGGACTAAGTGCTCTAGTCAAAGGGAAGGATTTTAAAAGTTTAGGGAACTTGCTAAAAATGTCACAGATGGTAAGAGTGATAACAGGATTTGAATTTAGAAACTATGATCCCAAGGTTAATTTTTAAAACTCTTTTGCTAACCAAGTGGCTATATTCTAGTCAATAGAATGATCTCTGCAAATCTAGGACATAAACTTAAAAATACATTACACATATCCTGCCTTTCTCCTTTTTTTCTGGTTGGAATTGGTCACAGTAGTGAGACACCTTAGATCATATAGCAGGTGGCAACAGGAAGGTATTATATAACGAGATAAAAGGAACTGGAACCTATCAAGATTTCAAATACAAAAGCCACTATGACAGTTGAGACTTTTAAGAGACTAAGAAAGTTGATTATTGTACACTATTATTAATTTGGGAGCCTGTTTATAGTTGGCTATTATATATTCTATATAAATTAGATCTGATCATTTATGAAATAGGACTAAGAAAAGAGAGCTCCTTTTGTAAAAGGTGGAAGATTTATGCGATTTGAAGAGAAACCAGAGCATTAGGAGAGCTCATTTTGTGATGTTTGGAAGATTACTAATCACATGTAAAATGATAAAATGCATGTATTATTAAATTTAACTGCATTTTTTTATTAAACATTTTTTTTTCCAACGTTTATTTATTTTTGGGACAGAGAGAGACAGAGCATGAACGGAGGAGGGGCAGAGAGAGAGGGAGACACAGAATCGGAAACAGGCTCCAGGCTCTGAGCCATCAGCCCAGAGCCCGACGCGGGGCTCGAACTCACAGACCGCGAGATCGTGACCTGGCTGAAGTCGGACGCTTAACCGACTGCGCCACCCAGGCGCCCCTTAACTGCATTTTTACTCATACTGCTATACAAAAATAAAAATGGAAGAAGCATATTTATGTTTTAACCAAAATTCATCTTTGATTTCAAACATTTTGCCATATTTAATTTTTTTGTTGTTCAAAACATTTTTAAAAGGTTTTTTGTTATAAATTATTCAACTACTTTTGATATTGTTTTTATAGTTGAGAAAAGCATACTTTTAACATTTGAAAGGCCAGGGTACTATTCATACCCAAGGGAAAAATATTAATTACGTGTCTGACTTCAATATTAAGAATACACTAAAGGATATAGATAGAAAAAAATGTTATGATAGGAGAAATAGAGGATGTTACTGCATAGTGATTTTTGTGTGTTTTGAGGCATGTGTGATTGGGAAGGAAAGATTCCCAGGAAAGATTTTTTTCCAGTTTATAATTCTGACACCTATTCTGATGTGTATTGTTTTGCACATGAAGTGATATTCCAACAGGCGTTGGGCATCCTACAATTCAACTGAATTGTGATACTATCTACCTGGAGATATTGTTAGATACCATAGGTTAAGGGCTTAGTTCTATAAGACTGCTCTCCACCCACTTCAGAGGTCAATGGCTAGTGTAAGTTGTCACCTCTGCTTCTGACAGACTCCTATAGACCTAAGGTTCCATTGACCTTCTCGTTGGAAGGTCACTTTGCTAGAGTGACTCACACAGCTTGGAGAGACATTTTATTTGCTAGATCACCAGTTTATTATAAAAGGATATAACTCAGGAATAGCCAAATGGAAGAGATATATAGGGTGAATTATGTGGGAAAGGGCACAGATTCCATGCCCTCCTTAAGTGCACCACTCTCCAGGCACCTTCACATGTTTACCAACCTGGAAGCTCTCTGTACTCCATTCTTTTATTTCTTAATGGAAACTTCATTATATAGGCATAATTGATTAAATCATTGGCTATTGGCGATTGAACTCAATCTCCAGCCCCTCTCCCATTCCCAGAAGTGAGGATGGGAGGACTGAAAGCTCCAAACTTCTACACATGGTTTCTTCCTCTGGCAACCAGCCTCCATCTTTAGGTTACCAAGGGCTTCCCAAATCACTTCATTAACATAACAAAAGATAGCCTTTATTGCTTCCATCACATTAGGAAGGTTTAGGAGTTCTGTGATCCTAAGTGGATGAAGACCAAATGGATATATTTTTTTTAATATATGAAATTTATTGTCAAATTGGTTTCCATACAACACCCAGTGCTCATCTCAAAAGATGCCCTCTTCAATACTCTCCCCTCCCTCCCACCCCCCATCAACCCTCAGTTTGTTCTCAGTTTTTAAGAGTCTCTTATGCTTTGGCTCTCTCCCACTCTAACCTCTTTTTTTTTTTTTTTTCCTTCCCCTCCCCCATCGGTTTCTGTTAAGTTTCTCAGCATCCACATAAGAGTGAAAACATATGGTATCTGTCTTTCTCTGTATGGCTCATTTCACTTAGCATCACACTCTCCAGTTCCATCCACGTTGCTACAAAGGGCCATATTTCATTCTTTCTCATTGCCACCTAGTACTCCATTGTGTATATAAACCACAATTTCTTTATCCATTCATCAGTTGATGGACATTTAGGCTCTTTCCACAATTTGGCTACTGTTGAGAGTGCTGCTATAAACATTGGGGTACAAGTGCCCCTATGCATCAGTACTCCTGTACCAAATGGATATTTCTTATTGTAAATCATATCACCCAGCTGATAGATCCTTAATGTTCATGATAAGATAACAGTACTAGTATTATAACTATGATGAATGTGTTGTTTTCTGAGCTTATTCTGTTTTTTCACCAAATAGTAGATATCTTGATGTTCTTTTCATAAATTTTCACAAGTGAAGCATAAACATGTCCTTAGGATGTTAAAAAAATGTGAAATCTCAAAGAATGGTTCTTTTTAATAACAATAGGTATTGCTGGATGATGTGTTGGTAATCAAGTAGAGGAATCTTAAATAGCATCAAGTGACTTAGGTACTCAAAATCATATTTATAAAGGATTCTTTTTTTTTTATCTGAAAAATGTATGTGTGTGTATTTTGGGACATTTTATTGTGCTAAGAACACTTAACATAAGTTCTATCCTCTTAACAAATTCTAAGGGTAAATACATTAACTATAGGTGCTGTGAAAGGTGAAATAAAATGGGGTCACAGGGCACGTGGGTGGCTCAGTGAGTTAAGTGATTCAGCTCAGGTCATGATCTCACATTTTGTGGGATCAAGCCCCACATAGGGCTCTGTGCTGACGGCATGGAGCCTGCTTGAGATTCTCTCTCTCAGACTCTCTCTCTGTCCCTCCCCTGCTCGTGCCCGTGTACTTCTCTCTTAAAAAAAAAAAAAACAACAACTTAAAGTCTTTAAAAAACGGGGTCACTTATGTCAAGGATTTTTTATTTTTTTTTAACAATTTTTTTTTCAACGTTTATTTATTTTTTGGGACAGAGAGAGACAGAGCATGAACGGGGGAGGGGCAGAGAGAGAGGGAGACACAGAATCGGAAACAGGCTCCAGGCTCTGAGCTGTCAGCACAAAGCCCGACGCGGGGCTCGAACTCCCGGACCGCGAGATCGTGACCTGGCTGAAGTCGGACGCTCAACCGACTGCGCCACCCAGGCGCCCCTGTCAAGGATTTTTTAAATGGAGCCAGGAGGACATTAAGGAGATGGGCTTTATGCAAGTCCTCCCTGGTGGAACCATGAACTTTGGTGCTGGGGCAAACCTGAAATATTCCAAGGACTCAGCCTAAATAGCTGCACTTGTTACAGTAAGAGAGTGCTTAGTGATAGCCTTAGCAGCCAATTATATTCAATCAAGATTAACATTCTGTTGGCAACACTAGTAAAAAATTCTTTGTGAACAACTTATGCAAACATTCTCTATTTGCTTAAAAAACTACTGCCTTTTGTTCCCTAGTAGGATACCACTTAGTTTGCTCCCAAATCTATGTACCCCAAATTGCAATTGTTTGATCCCAAATAAATGCTCTTGCTTAATTCTTCTTGACAATTTTAGATTGACATGGCTGGTGTCAGAAGCTGGACCAGAAGCAATCCCACTGCTGCAGGCCTGGTGTGGTCTAGAACTGGGTGTGGTATTCACTCAAGACTTTTGTGCTCACCGCTTCCAGGGACAGCTGTCTCCTTCAACTGTGAGTCCTCTTAAGTCCAGCCTTCTTTCCTTCTGGTTGTAGACTTTCTTTGGAAGATTACAAAGGGAGATGATTGTGGTGCCAGCTCACAGCTGTGCTGCAGGATGGTTTCCCTTAGGTGAATACTCTTTTCTTCCACAGAGGGTCAAATGAGTAATTCCTGGTGTTTAAAAATAGCTGTTGGGTGATTTAAAATTGCAATGACCATCCTGGGGAGGCTTTATTTTAAATGAGTCCACCTTAACAGACACCCTTAAAAGAGAGGATTCGGAACCTCTTGGAGACAATGGAATGCATTCTTTGATTGGTATTCAGAAGTTTCTAAAAAACAAAATAACTCCAAAAAGCTCTAAAAGGATCCACATATAAATAATAATAATAGAAATAATGAAAAAGTCTTTGGTTAAAGATCTTGAGCTTTTGAGTAGGTAATTTTAACTTGGCCCATATGCCAGAAACAATTTGGATCCAGCTATTCTTTTGAGTTTCATACCTCAGGCATAGCTAAAATAAAAAAAAAAAATGCTATAAGATCTCTATGTCTGTCGATTTGTCTGCATGCATATTATAGACATGATATTTTTCTACCTCTGGATGGTATGGCCAAAATTAATTTGTAAAAGAGCTCTATTAAATTGGCTTAAGGTAAATCAAGTGTTTATAAGTTAAGTATTCCTAAAGTTCTTATAAATATAATACAAATGAATGCAAGTGTTTTTCAAGTTCATGTGATCTAGGATAATCTTTGATAAATAAAAGCCAACTCAAGTTTGTTGGTTTAATAAAAACAAGAATGTCTTCAGAGTCATCAGCCTTAGATATAATGCAAACAACTTTTTCTCCCCGCGTTTACTAGTCAAATAAGCTCCTGTTTCTCTATGTTACAAAATTTGTCAACAAGAGGAATAAATGATGTTTGGCTGTTTAATGTCTAATTCAAATATGATTGTTCTGTTAAGCAAGTAATTTAAATTAATATGAATAAGATCAAAGTTTAGACTAAGTTAAACTGAATAATGGCTATTCATTAAATATTTAAATTACTTCCAAAAAAGATAAACATTAAATGCTAAGCATAAGTTATATTAAAAAGCACAATTTTGGCTTTTTGATTTTAAAAAAATGTATTACAAGAAATATTATATTTCTAAAAATTTCAAATGTATTTATAAGCTAGCTACTATACTATGGAATGCTAATTTCTGGTAGTTCACAATTGCTGGCTTCCTCATTTTCACTGAAAAGCAAAGATTGCGAATAGTTAAAAAGGTTGCAAGAAGAGCTAACAATACCAAATGAACCAGAGAAAATGTCAACAGAGTAATAAGCATAAATTAACTCTGTGCCAACTGTGTGCATTGATGCCAAGAGAATGCAGACAAGACAGCAGGTGTCCCTTTAGAAGGTAAGGAGCAGTGAAGTCCCGTAGATTTCTCCTGCTGTGGAAGGATTTACCGGAACTGCTTGTTTTTCAAACTGTGGTCACACACCATTGATGAATTATGATTAACATTTATTCAAATAGAAAATACATATATTATGCATATCTATCTATGTATATAGTTGGATAGGTGATATGTGTCTTTTTTTGTCTATAATTTATCGATTTTGTTATATATTTATTATCTACATATAAATAAATAATTTCATACAATGGAAAATAGAGCATGGCATATACTGAAAGTAGGAAATACATGTCAGTTTAATTAACTTTTATTTCAGTTGTGGTTATGTTTTTTTATGTGCAAGTATGTGCTGGGACATAATATGCACTATTTTTCTCACCGTGGAATGATCCAACATGTTTGAAAGCTACTGCTCTTATACCACAATAAACTGAGACATAAAAGGGTCTGTTCAAGCAGTGAGAAAATCTTAAAATTTTTCAAAACCAAGGCCATCAGAGTTAATACTAATTACCTCCTTAAGAAAATTCTAAAGCTTATTGTTAAGGATACTCAATCTAGAGCACCTCATAAGGGAAAACTTTATTGGGCTGACAATGGTTGTAGTTTCTGTCTGCTGACCCATTTATAGTATGACCTGAACAAAACACCTGTCTTAGTAGTCCATGAGAAGACCTCTGATGAAAATGACTCATCAGATGACCTGCTGGGCAGCTGATAAACTTGGAAGTTTCATGAAACAATACTGGTGGGGAAATATTTCTAAGGCTGCCAAAGTGGTAGCCTTAGAATTGACTTGTACTGTGGCTTTTTTTTTTTTTTAATCACTAACTAGTTATTTTCTTTAGACTCCTTTTCATAATTATTTTTTTGGAAAAGCTCATTTATCTACTTTTCTATGAAGGAATCTGACTCCATTTGTAACATACATCCTTGTATTCCTTCTTTTGAACCCATTTGCTCAATGAAGAATTTCAAGGAAGGGTTTATGCTTGGAATTTTAACTTGGAGAGCATTCCTCAGATTCTTGAGGAAATTAATTATGAAGTACTGATGGATCAAAGTATTTGCACTGTTATTTTTCCTAATTAGTATCCTAATGCTATTTGGTCTATTACACACAGTAAGACTTCTTAGTTGGTGGTAAACACCTATAGTATTGGAGGAACTTGTTGCTTTCATATCTGCTTTTATATTGTTATTTGTCCTGTGGACTGAATCTCTTATTTTTAAATTACTCTATCCTGCCTGGAATTTATATACTAGCTGACTTATCTGCCTTTCTCCAAGTTCTTACAATGGCCCTTGTTATTAGGAATGATTTTAGCCCCTGGGTTAATATTTTTTTCTTGTGACCCTCATTGCTGATGGTCAAGCCTTATCACACCCTTCTGTCCCTATCCTGCAAAAACTTTTTGTTTCTACAAACCTGATTGATTGATGGATTTGTGCCAGAACAAACCATACTCAGGAGGTGCCTGAATTAATAGTTGATCTCTATCCCTAAAAGGAGGGAGAAATTTTATTGGTAAAATTGTAGGTTTCTCTTTTGGCATCTTTGAAAGTACCAACTTCCATCTGGAAAACAAGCCCCAGATATAACTGTCTTCCGTTGGATTCCCTGTTCTTATAAGGAAATCTCTTGTCACTCAGATCTGGACATTAACTAATAATTTTTCTTATGTTTTAAAAATATAAATGGTATAGGTAGAACATAGGTTATTTTCCAGTGAATGTTTGTAGCTATGCACTCTTACATGATTCAGATGATCATAAACTCACTTTGTGTTGGAGTTTATATGACTACAGGGTGGTTTCTTCTAACATATCCTTGTGGTAGAAAAATGAAATCTGTAATGGACCTGGATAATTAGGAAGCAGATATGCTGCCCCTTAATGGGATGATGTGGGGAATTGATAAAAAATATAGAGAATATATCTTTTTCCTGGAACACCCCATCTCTTAGCCTGAATCTGACTCATAAAAATCAAACTCATTATTGCTTCAAGTATACAGAAAAATAAGATGCTATTAAAATCACTCACACAATTCCAGTAAATCAGATTATCCTATACTCTGTAAAGTGGATTACATTTTGATCGTGAGATATCCTTTGAAACTGGTAAAAGAGGGGCGCCTCAGTGACTCAGTTGGTTAAACATCTGACTCTTGATCTTGCTCAGGTCATGATCTCATGGTTTGTCAGATAGAGCCCCGTATTGGGCTCTGTGCTAAGCGTGGAGCCTGCTTGGGATTCTCTCTCTGTATCTCTCTCTTTGCCCCTCCCCTGCTTGCTCTCTCCCTCTCTCTCTCTCTCTCTCTCAAAATAAATAAATTTAATTAAAAAAAACTGGTAAAACAGTCTGAGCAAAGGGACCCACTTACGCTTTGTCCTTAGAAGGTTCTGGATATTTTTGTGTGTGTGGCACACGTATTTACTTCACTCTTATTAAATGGAAAGGACATTATGGGGTTATTTATTTTGTCTATGATGCCACCATTAGAAAGACTTTTCCCCCCCACTGCTCTTGTACCAAGTCTGGGATTCTTCTAATATCAATTAAAAAGAACTTGGTGAAGCTGGGATGGTTATAGTTTTGGATTGCTGTTATCAGTAACTCAATTGTATATAGAAAGGGTCTTGGTCATACCTTTTCCTAAGCATTTTTTTCCTTGGATTGGGATAATAGACTTGGAAAGGACAATATACAACTTATTCATAGTCATGGCCATCACCTCAAATGCTTCTGTTCAAGCATTTGAATTATCAACAAACTCAGGTTGATAAGCACAGAGATTGTCTTACAAAATAAGAGGGAACTTGATATTTTAATGGAGCAACAGGAGGGCACTCATATCCTGTTAGAAAAATTTTGTTTCTATATTGGTCTGGTGAAGTAACATAACTAAAATTTATAAAGGATGATATCTACCTATTAGCTGAAGTGCGACATAAGAAACTAGGGCTTGGAGATTATTTTGATCTCTTTAGTTGTTTACCGTCAGAAATAGGGTCATGGTTAAGAATGATAGGAGAAACTCATTTATCACTCTTAATCTTAATTATATGTGTTACTATGTTAATCAAATGCTTACTAAAAATTGAATCCACTGCTGTGACTCACCCAGATGCACAGCTTATGTTTGCACAGATGACTATATCAGATGCTTTTCATCAGTGTGAATTTTATGGACCAGAAAACTTGGAGGAATTAGTCACAGGACCTTCCCCCCACATCCCCTGCCACCCCCCTCCCCATCCTGCTCCTCTAAGACAAAGGGATTAGAAGGAAACAGAGCAGATAATGGAACCACTCTGGCCTTTTAGGGACTAATATTACTCTCTTGATGTTTCTCCAGGGACTTAAGAGCAAAGAGGGAAAGCGGTGACAAGAGTTGACAGCAATGACTCCATTTTTGTACTTAGGACTTTATCTTGTTAAAATATGAAATTGTACTGGTCTTGATGATTTTGCCAACAGCAAGGTTTTACTTCCTTAGATTTGTTCTTTAGATCTGTTCTGTTGCACTAAGTGTACTGAGCCTTTAGGTACTTCCTAATTCAACATTCTTAACAATTTCCTAGATTAATGCCTAAGATACATGAGGTTTTTGGAATATTATTATTGCTAATTACTCCTTTTATGCTTATCATTTTGCTAAGAAAGATCATCTAAAACCTCCATGGGCATCTGACTGTGGTCACTCCATGGATTGATTCGCCCGAAACGCGAAGTGGCTTACTAAATAAAGCCCCAGATGAGGAAACTGTCTAGGAACCATTTTCTGACTACCTTCATGTTTTTCATTGTGGCCTGATTCTAATGACAGTGTCCTTAAAACATCGCCAAAGATTAAAATTCCCCCCAACATGGGACATGACTTCCTGGGTAAGTCCATCCAGCGATGTGGGCCTAAGCAAATACATGATTGATTAGTCATGTTTTCAGAGAAAGATCTTAAACAAAAGAGGGAAATGTGAAAAGCAAAATGAGATGGAGTCACTTATATCAAGGTTTTTTGTTTTTTGTTTTTATTTTTGTTTTTACAATGAAGCTGGGAGGCCATTAAGGAGGTGAACCTGTCCTCACCCGTGGAACTATGTACTTTTAAACTGGATCTGATCTCAAATATTCCAAAGATTCAGCCCAAATACCTGCAATTTGCTACAATAATAGATTTTGTTTAGCAACCAATTATATTCAGTCAAGATTAGCTTTTTGCCACCAACATCAATAAAAAGTTCTTTGCAAATAATGTATACAAGCATTCCCTTTTGCTTAAAAAGCTGCTGACTTTTACTCCCTAATAGGAAACTATTTGGGTTATTTACCCAAATCTGTGTATCCTGAATTAGAATTCTTTGATCCCAAATGAATGCTCTTGCTTAATTTAAGTGATGCCTATTGATTAACAATTTCTTATTTTTCTCTCCCTTTGTCCCTGGTGACTACCATTCTAATCGTTGGCTTTATGAATTTGACTATTTTAGATATTTCATGTAAGTGGGATCATGGATTACTTGTCTTTCTGTGTCTGGCTTATTTCACTTAAAAGGAGTCTTCAAGGTCCATCCATATTGTTGCATGTTGCAGAATTTCCTGCTTTTCAAAGGTTGGATAATATTCCATTGTATACACCACATTTAATTTATCCAATCATCAGCTGATGGACATTTAGGTTGATGGACATATATTTCTACATATTGGTTATCATGACTAGGGCTGCAATGAATATAAGAGGGTAGATATCTCTTTGAGATCCTGATTTCAGTTTTTTCGGGGGTATATACCCGGAAGTGGGATTACTAGACCAAAGGGTAGTTTTATTCTTACTTTTTTGAGAAACCTAATTTTTAAATTTAAAACTGAAGGAAAAAAAGAGTGACCCAACAAAGAATGAGGAAAATATATTTTGACAGGAAAGCAGTTTTCAAACAGCTGTTGGAAAAGACTTACACATGAACGCAGAGGGGAAAATGTCAGTTCAGATTCCTAAAGCATGGAAAGTAGTGGGATGGGGAAAGTAGTTTCAGAATATGATCTGTGTGAGCTACTTTTTCTGGAGGAAATGTGGTAAACAGTTTATATTCCTCCAATGTATATCTTTATATAATAAAAGATACAAAACCTTTATATATAGCTTTTCATATTCCTTTTGGAAACTTTTCTAAGTTTCCAACATCCTATGTATCTGGCAGTTTTTTATTTCCTTGATTTCTTTGGCAAGGCTTTGTGTATTTTAGTGACATTCTGTGTTGGCATTTCAATATATGTGTCTACATCTGGCAGTCTTTTTTTTTTTTTTTTTGCAATACCAAAATATTTGAAGTCTTCAAAATAGTTATCCATTTTTATCATCTTCCCTTTTACTTGATGTAGTTTTTGAGAAAAGCTTATATATAACATTTAAAAGTTTTGGTTATTATCAGTTTGATACAGTGACAATAGTTACAAATCTTATATCTTTTGTTTTGGTATTTTGATATTTTTCCATAATTGTAAGGTTTATAACTCTTTCACAGAAAAATATTTATTTGAGTGCAAGTCAACTATTTTGCTTTCTTTTGAATTGTTTGGCCCTGAGGGTACATGGGAGTAAATTTTTGCTGGTTTGCTGTCTCCTTTATATTTAGTGTTTAACATAGTACCTGACCTAAAGAAACTACCAAATTCATATTTGTGAAGTGAAATCAAGCGACAAATCATTTGAAAGTTTTGTATTGGAAGAAGCAATGACAATCATTACTTAGTCTTTTGCTGAAAATGTAACAAATTTTCTCTTGATATATTCTGGTTTGGAGATATACTTCTGTTTAATTTGTTGTGTTTTGTTTTCTGATTTTCCTAATTTGGAGGTAAAACTAGGATTTAGATTTTTAAAAACTGTTAGCATGCCTGTTTGTGGAAGGATCTTAAAAGACATTTGTGAGGAAGATGTTACTAGAGCAGGATGAGTGTTTTGAACAAGGTAACTTGACTAGAAAATTTGATAAGTTTATTATATGTGTTTCTTTGGCTTCACATTCTTTTATTTCCTGGAAAATATCACAGTTCTTTTGACTGGGTTATTGAAGGCTTGTTTGATTTGCCTGTTCCTCAGTGTATAAATAAAAGGGTTCAGAACTGGAGCAATGGAGGTAGCGAACACTGTCACACCCTTGTTAATGGCCACTGATTCCTTCACTGAAGGCTTGATATCTATGAGGATGCAGCTGCCATAGGTGATGGAAACCAGTATCCAGTATTTCTGTGTGTTCATAATAGTGAATTTTGGTCTATTTCCTCAGCATTAAAAGTGCTATTATTCTTTTTCACGTGTTTTCTAAGTTATGTGATTATTCATCCAGTTTAGATATTTTGCCTAAAATTTACATGTGTTTGGATATTATTTATTTTGTATATTGAAGAGTCACAAAGAATTTTGCCTTATATTTTCCCAAGGAATCATTTTTATTATATATTGTAATAATATTATAAAGCTACTTTCTTTTCAAAATAATTTTTAAGAAATTGATAT
Organism: Herpailurus yagouaroundi; assembly: GCF_014898765.1. Lineage (NCBI taxonomy): Eukaryota > Metazoa > Chordata > Mammalia > Carnivora > Felidae > Herpailurus > Herpailurus yagouaroundi. The sequence goes on from NW_024420557.1 coordinate 13,624, forward strand.
GCAAAACTATCAAATATTTGTTTGAAAAATGAAAATACAAAAGTGTCATGAGAAGGGCTCAATGGAAGGCAGGTTAAAGAAGTGTTGAGGGGCGCCTGGGTGGCGCAGTCGGTTAAGTGTCCGACTTCAGCCAGGTCACGATCTCGCGGCGGTGAGTTCCAGCCCCGCGTCGGGCTCTGGGCTGATGGCTCAGAGCCTGGAGCCTGTTTCCGATTCTGTGTCTCCCTCTCTCTCTGCCCCTCCCCCGTTCATGCTCTGTCTCTCTCTGTCCCAAAAAATAAATAAACGTTGAAAAAAAAATTTAAAGAAGTGTTGAGAAAATTAATGTAACTCAAGCATATATTACTAAAAAACACGATTATGGACTTGCAAAATAAAATGTCTGTGGACATTTATTCTTGTTTTTGAGATGTTTTAAAAATATTTCCTTTTACTTAGTTGAGAGCAAGGCAATTCTTTTGATTGAGTCCTTGAAGGCTTTCTTAACCTTGATTGTTTCTCAAGGTATAAATAAATGGGTTTAATGTAGGGGAAAAAGAAGAAATGAGCAGTGAAACTCCTTTATTAATGGTCATTTTTTCTTTTGCTGTAGGATTCATATAGATGAAAATGCATGTGCCATAGGTGATAGATACCACAATCATATGGGAAGAACAGGTGGAAAAGGCCTTTTTCCTTTGTTGAACAGAAGGGAATCTAAAAATTGTCTTGATGATGTAAGCATATGACGGAACTACACAAGTAAGAGTCATATTCAAGGTCAGCACAGCACAGATTATAACTGTCCATTCCACGAACCATGTATCTGAACATGAGATTTTCACTAAGGGAAATGCATCACAGGCAAAATGATCAATCATGTTAGAGTCACAAAATTTTAGATTTAAACCCAGGCTAAGTGGTGGGATTATTACACATAAACCAGCCATTCAACAACAGATGATGAGAATCCTGCAGACCCTCTTGCTCATGATGATCACATAATGCAAGGGTTTGCATATGGCCACATAATGGTCATAGGACATGGTGGCCAGCAGAAAAAACTCTGATACTCCACAGAGGTCAGTAAAAAATACTTGGATGATACAAGCTTTATAGGTAATAATGTTGTCACCTGTTGCTATGCTATACAAATACCTGGGAATAATGGCAGATGTGAATGAGATCTCTGAGAAATTTTTTAAGAAAAAGTACATGGGTGTTTTAAGGTGAGGATCCACAAAAGTGAGTATGATGATTGTCAAGTTTCCACTTACACTCAGTGTGTAGGTGAGAAATAGGAAGATAAAAATCAGAACTTGCAGCTCAGGGTCATCTGTCAGTCCCAGCAGAATGAATGTTGTTATTGTACTGTTTCTCATCACTGGCTTCTGACTTCTCTCCAATCTGGATATGATATTCATAAAAATTTTCTTAAAGATTATAGATTATTTTAACTGTTCTAAAATATATTCAAATTTTTATATTTCTATCTCATGAGATATATTATATAATTATAATACATTAATATATACAATATATATTAATATTATATTAATATAATTAATATATATCTAACATAATTATATTAATATATAGTTAACATATATGTTTATAATATAACAGAAACATGTATTTTATATATATATTTATTTACATTTTATGTCTATCCTGTGCTTAGGATTTTTCCATGTGACTAAGTAGATTACTGAGGGGTGTCATTTTATGAGTAACAAAAATGTCTTTGGCTCTGAAGAATTCTTCCCTGTTCAGAATCTAAGTGACAAAATTTCACCCTCTATTGCATGTCTTTTCTTGGCTCTTTGGGTCTTTTAAAATAAACAATGCTAATATAACGTTGGTTCACTATACAGACACTAGAGCAAAATTTGAGGGCTTTGTTCCAAAAGAAGGTTTTTGGTTTTTGGTGTGTTTTTAGGTTAAGTGTACTTAATTCTTATTAGCAATCTTACAATATGCTGATTGCCCCCCCACCACTTCCTGTTACACAGCCTACTTGTTTTTCTGAATATTCACATTATGTGTACTGAATTTGTGTTACCTTTACTACTGACAAAAGTGATGACTACCTTATATTCCTCCCTCATCTTCCAGTCAATGAATTATTTTATCTTCATTGATGCTACACTAGTAGGGACTCAAATGTTTCTAATATACAATCGATATCCTAAACCTTGAGGTTTTCTGATGCTGATTAATAGAAAATATTTTCCCCTTGCATATCGAGCTTATTTGTTTTATGAGTAAATTCACTTTATTGTTTAACTTGTTGTGTTCTCTTCTTACTGAGGTTGCGGGAGAATTGTTTGTGACAGAATGTTTGTGACAATTTACCTCATTCACAGTGCTTCTAATACACAGAAAAGTCCCTAACTGAGGAACATGGTTTACTCAAAAGTTAGAATCCTCTTAAGAAATTTAGTCTCTCATTCAACAATTGTCAAATATTTATGTACAATGGAGTGCAGAAGGAACAGTTATATCTTAACATACTTGCAGCTCACCCACCTTCCTTCCTTCTTTTCTCTGAATCTTTGAGATGATATGTACCACTGTGAAATCTTAGTGGCCCTCAAACTTTGAGCATTATTCAGTTTTCAAAATATATCTGTTTTTCCCCAAGACATTATAACCTGTTTTATGACAGAAGTTAATAAACAGATTGACACTGAAGTGTAACTAACCGATTTTGTTTTTTCTCCCTTTCAAATATGTTTAAAATGAGCACAAGATTCTACAAGGAAATACTGTCATTTCAGTCATTATGGTGTTCTTTTTGGGGGTGGGAAGAGTAATGCAAGGGCATTTATATACTTCTCTATATATGAAGACACTTTATTTTAAATTTGAGGTTGAATATCTATCCAAAGTTACCCTAAATATTTCTTACATTGTTATATATAATTTGTTTATATATCTTATGCATACAAACCTCCAGGCAATTACATTTATCTACACAGAGGAAATTTATTCTAAAAAATGCCACCTCTTAAATATAACTTAAATACATTAAAAATATAAAAGATATCACTGAAATCCATTTTCTTTCCCAGAAGAAAATATAACCTAGATCCTACAAAGGGAAGTATAGACAAAGAAACAAACTTTATTATACTTAATCTTCTGTTAGTAAATCAGAGTTTCTGTTAGCTCTTTAACCGTAGTAATATTAAGACCACAACGTTAAAAGTGATATTTTTATAAAGGTATTTATGTCTTCACGTTCACTGACATGTCTGGGAATGCATAAAAATTCCCTTGCTTACTTTCTCCAACAACTTGGACAGACTTGGTAATGGGCTCAGTGTTGTTATTAGACTCCAAATATTTTCTTACTATTTCCATCACTGAAAAGAAAATAAATTACTTTAAGGGCTAAGGAACTCCCTCCACTGGTGGAGCAGATGAATTATAAGGGCAAAGAGAAACGCTTTTACCATGTCAAATGTGACTTCTCTTTTTAATTTGCAGAAAATTTTACTAAGTGAAAAAAATAAATGGTCCTTGGTGACCTACAGTCAAGAGTGATTAATTTTCTGACTAATGAAGTTTGGCAAAAACACAAATAACACTGGCTTCAGTGGGGACTGTCTGGAGATAGGAGGATGTTATAGCAGCATTTGACAAAGGTCAGGAGGACAACTGTATCATTTAAATCACACAGTTAATTTGTTTTAAACTTTCACATATACTAAGGCATTTGGAAGTTTTTTATCCTTTTTTATATGATAAAATCCTTTATTATATAAATGTTTTATTATCATTGGCTAATTTTAATCAGATAAGCAAAAGGAAAAGTTTATACTGTACAATTATGTAAGGCTACCGCTTGCATTATAGATTTTATCCTTCCAGATATTTTTTCCAAATGCCTCAACTGTATTATAAGTATTATTTATTAATGCATAAAGATTTCATCCATATCTTATAACTGTATGCAAAATGTATGCTTTTATGGTTGCACAGCAATACAAAGGTACTTAATGCCATTGATTTTTCCACTTCAAAAGACTCAAAATGGTAAATTTTATGTTATGTATATTTTACCAAACAAATACACTTTTATATATTTACATATATGAATTTATCACATGATATACATTTGTTTTTTTCTAATTAGTCACTATTAATGTTGACTATATGATTATTTTGGCAGTTTTAAACCAGTGCCTGAATTAAATGTACAGTGTTCTTTATTTTCTGTAGTTTTCAATCATTCTATCAAAAGCATTTCATACTTATTGTGATTATGTTGGTACTCTGTTAGGAGTATACCTATGTCCAAACTTATCAAATTGTACACTTTAAATGTGTGCAGTTTACTGAATGTCAATTATATCTCAATAATGCTGTTAAAAATTTTTTAAAAACAAATAAAATTGACAGATTTGACTGTATAAAGCCATGAACTAGATGCCAAAAAATCAGCATCACACTTTTAAAGATTTATTATAATCTTAAAATTCATATTTAAGATATTTTAAAAACAAGATACAAATAGGCATAAAAATAATGTCCACTGACACCTAATCATGCTGGCATATGTTTGATATAAATTAATGTTATGGCTCTTATTCTACTAATTCTCTAAAAGTGGAATAATATTTTTATCTAGAAATTTTACTTCTACCAATCATTTCCACACATACAAAAATATTTTAAGCATATCAATATTTCTCAAAGTTGCCCTTGTGCCTCTTGTTAAGTCCTTCAGTCCTGGTCACAACCTGCCTCTCCGTCCCCTTCCCCTGCTGCTTTTTACAGTCAACCATCTTTCATCTGGCTTATTTTACTCAGCATGATTTTTTGAGATTCATCCACATTATTATTCATTCCTTTTATTTCTGGGTAAAATTCCATCTGTGGATATATCACAATTTGGTTGCTATTCACCTGCTTAAAGATACTCTGTCATATTAGTTTTATTAAGGCACTTACCTAGAAAGCTGCTATGAACATTCATGCACAAACCTCTCTAATGACACACAATTTCATTTCTGTTGGATAAACACCTAAGAATGGTTGGGTCATATAGAAGGGATATATTTAAATTTTAAGAAACTACCAACACTTTTCTAAAGTAGTCACATGATTTTACACTCCCACCAGTGGTGTAGGAATATTTTATTGGTGCACTTCTTTGGTATGATCAGTTTTCATACTTGAAACATTCTAGTAGGTCTATTGGATTCCATTGTGATTTTAATTTTTGTATACCTAATAGCTAATGATGTTGAATATCTTTTGGTGCATTTAGTTGCCATCTGTGTATCTTCTTTAGTAAAGTATCTTTTTTTTTTTTTTTAATTTTTTTTTCAACGTTTATTTATTTTTGGGACAGAGAGAGACAGAGCATGAACGGGGGAGGGGCAGAGAGAGAGGGAGACACAGAATCAGAAACAGGCTCCAGGCTCTGAGCCATCAGCCCAGAGCCTGACGCGGGGCTCGAACTCCCGGACCGCGAGATCGTGACCTGGCTGAAGTCGGACACTTAACCGACTGCGCCACCCAGGCGCCCCGTAAAGTATCTTTTTAAATCATTTGCTCATTTTTTTAGTTGGGTTGTGATTTTCCTTATTATTGAGTTTTGAGAGTTTTTTTATTCTGGATAAATAATCAGTTATGTGATTCACAAATATTTTCTCCAAGTTTGTGGCTTGTCTTACTCTTTTAATGTCTTTTTTTTTTTTAACCTTTATTTATTTTTGAGAGAGAGAGACAGAGCATGAATGGGGGAGGGTCAGAGAGAGGGAGACACAGAATCTGAAACAGGCTCCAGGCTCTGAGCTGTCAGCACAGAGCCCGACGCGGGGCTCGAACCCACAGACCGTGAGATCATGACCTGAGCCGAAGTCAGCTGCCCAACCGACTGAAACACCCAGGCGCCCCTCTTAATGTCTTTTTAAGAGCAGAGTTCTTAATTATGATAGATGGTATTTCATCATTTCTTAAAATGTATCATGCTTTTACTATTTTATCTAAAAAAATATTTGCCTAAACCAATCATAATGTCTTCTTATGTTATTTTTTCGAAGAGTATTATAGTTTGTTTTACATTTAGGTCTGTGATTCATTTTGAGTTAATTTTTATAAATTTATTTGTAAATAGTACAACAGATGTATCAAAATTTATTTAAAAAACATGGCTATTCTTCCAGTGCCATTTATTGAAAAGATTAACCTTTCTTTAATGAATTGTTTTTGCATTTCTATAAAAAGATCAGTTGACCATAAGTGTAGGGATTTACTTCTGAAGTCCCAACTCTTTTCCACTGACCTATTTTTCTACCTTTACACCAATATCACCCTGTCTTGATTACTATAGGTTTCTAATAAGCGTTAAATTAAGGTAGGTCCTATAAGTTTGTCCTTTTCAGAGTTGAATTGATTATTCAAGGCCTTTTGAATTTCCATATGAATTTTATAATTGCTTGTCAATTTCTATAAGAAATTCTGCTTGTATTTTAAGATTGAATTAAATCTGTAGATTAATTTCAAAATAGTTTAACTCTTAATAATATTTACTTGTTGATTCATGAAAGTAGCACATGGCTCCACTTACATGGTTCTTTTTAGTCTTCTCAACAAATTCTTTGCTTCCAGTATACAGATCTTGCACATGTTTTGTCAGATTTAGGCCTAAATATTTCATATTTTTGATGCCACTTTTTAGTGTTTAGTTTCTGATTGTTGTTAGTACATAAACATATATTTCAATTTTGTATGTGGATTTTTTTTTCTGACAACATTTATAAATTCATTTATTCTAACCATTTAGAATCCGTAGGCTTTTCAAGTTGCAGGGAAATAAAGGCAATTATTTTCTTCCTATCAAACCTAGATATTTTTCATTTTTGGATTTACTGCATTGACTATAACCTTCCATATAATGTTGAGTAGAAATAGTAACAGTGGGCATTCTTGTCTTGATCTTAGGAGGGAAGCATTCAGTATTTCATTATTAAATGTGGTGTCAGTTGTAGTGTTTGTAGATGTCTTTTATGAAGTTGAGGCACTTTCTTTTCTAGTTTGCTAAGAATTTTTAAAATTAGGAATGGATATTGAACTTTTTCAAATGTTTCTGCGTTGATATGATGTATGTATACATTTATACATATATAATGTATATATGTGTACATTTTATTTTTTAGTCTCAATATATGGTTGATTTTATTGATTTTCAAATGTTAAGTCTTATGTCCCTAGAACAAAATCCTTTGGAGTTTATATAAATCTGTCTATCTATATATCTATTGATGGATTCTAATTGCAAACATTTTATTTTTCCACCTATGTGTAAGAAAAATATTGTTTTGCCCATTTCTATACTTGTGATATGTTTGTCTGATTTTGTTATCAGGCTATTGTTGACTTCATAAAATAAGTTTGAAAATGTCTTCTCCTTATTAATTTTCTGGAATCATTTGTGTAGAATTTGTATTATTTCATACTTAAATATTTGGTACAGTTCACCAGTAAAACCATATGGCTTGGATTTTACTTGTGGGAATGTTTTAAACCACATTTTAAATTTCTGCAATACATAGATGCCAGTTAATCTTTTTCTTTTTTGGAGTGAATTTTAATTTTATCTGTTATTTGTAAGTTCTAGCAAGCCTGGAGTTGGCCTGAGATATTTTTGCTAAATTTTGAACATAGCACTGACACCTGGTTAATGCATAAAATATATTGATCTGTAAGGTTTGTTTGTAACCGTGGGTCTGAGGAGTTTCAGGACAGGTGTACCAACTTGTTAACATTGTTTATTGGTAATAGTGACTTTGATCATTGGCACTTGGTCTAGGTGAGACTACTACAGGGTTCTTGTTTTAAGCTATTTATTTAGCAGGAATATTCGTACATAGTTAGTAAAATATAAAAATTCCCAGTTCTGACTCTGTTTGGGCTCTCTGGGATTGAGGTGTTTTCTGGATATGTCAGTGATTTCTGGCCTGAGAAAGTATGTGCAGCAATATTGTCTACAGATGGAGGACAGCAAGAGGTGTGCACTTTGTTTCTTATCCCTTAATGTGAGCCAGCCTTTGTCAATGATGCATATCCTTATTTTAATGCTGTTCATATAGTGTATTCTTTTCTTGCAATAAACTGTAGCTGTAAATATTGTCACATTAGGTCCTGCAAATCATCTCTAATAATCAAATACTATTTAAGTGCCACCATTGTTCACCAGTGCAACATGATCTAAGGAATTTGTCCATTTTATCTAAGTTGTCAACTTATGATTATGCACTTTTAACAATATTCCTTTTTTGTCCTTTTAATATCTGTAAAATCTGTAGTTATATCACCTCTCTCATACCTTATATTTGTAATATGTGACGTCTCCTTTCTTTCTTGATTTTCTGTAAGAACCAACTTTTATCTGTTGTTCTCTTATGTCAATTGATTCTACAATGATTTTTATTCTTATTTTCTATTTGCTTTGGATTTGATTGACATTCCCCTTTCTCCCCCAAGTTTTAGGGGAAAAATGAAAACATTTATTAGAGATTTTTCTGCTATTTTTATGGCATTTTAGTGCTATAAATTTTCATCCAAATATGGTTTTAGCTGCATCCAACCTATTTTGACATGTTGTGCTTTCTACTCAATTCAAAATCCTTTAAATATCTCTCTTAATTTCTTCATTGACCCATGTTTTATTTACTTTTTCATTAGTTTCCATATATTTGGAGAATTTTCTGATGTATGTTGTTACTTTAATTTTATTGCGGTTAGAATTCATACTTTGTAGGATGTGAATTACTTTATGGTCCATAATATATTTTGTTTTATTATGCATATTTCATGTATTTTTCCATTATGAATACATGTATTTTACACATCTATTATCTATCATCCATCTTTATGTACAGTTAAATACACACACACACACACACACACACACACTGAAGGGTTTGGACAAGGTGTCCATTATAAAAATTTGATATATTAAACACACTTTTCTACTTTTTTTTCTTTTCAAAAAAAAAAACAAAACAAAACAACCCAGGGGCGCCTGGGTGGCTCAGTTGGTTAAGCGTCTGACTTCGGCTCGGGTCATGATCTCACAGTTTGTGGGTTCGAGCCCCGCATCGGGCTCTGTGCTGACAGCTCGGATCCTGGAGCCTGCTTGGATTCTGTGTCTCCCTCTCTCTCTGACCCTCCCCCCGTTCATGCTCTGTCTCTGTCTCAAAAATAAATAAAAATTAAAAAAAAAAAAGAATGTGAAAATCTCTCCTAATCAAAAAAAAAAAAAAAAAAAAAAACCCACCCCACCAAAACAATTCAAGGGAATTACTCCAGATCAAATGATGTAACTCTGATACACTTATATTTAATAAGTGCATGATATTCCGTTAATTGACGGATTTTCACTTGGCTTTAATTTTTTTTGCCACCATTAATGCTGCATTCCACACTGTGCCTTTCTTTTCACAGTATGCCTTTAATATTGTATATTCTTTCAAAATGGTGCTTTAGTTTATGAAAGATAGGAATTGTAGAAATAGAATTTCTATGTCAAAGTATACATATACTTTTAAATTGTAAAATTACTTTAAAATTGATTACTTGCCAAAAAGCTTTAGCAATTTAAATTTTCACATGTGCTGTAGGAAAAGTAGCCTTGTCCTCATGATCCCAGTCAGCAACAGGTGAAAAAGTTTTTTTCAAAATTGACCATTTGATTTGTGTAAATTTTTACTTCAATTTGAATCTTTCAGCATTAGACTATGAATTCAGTTGACAATCATATTCTTCACGAAACAAGTTTTAATATTCTCTAAATTGTATTTCTACTTTTTGCTAATTTCTATTTAGATTTATTCATTTGTATTAAGTTATAAGAGGTCTTTGCTTTAGAAATCATCCCTTTGTCTGTCAGTGGTACACATTTCCTTTCAACATTATTTGACTTATGAATTTTTTCAGTGGTATCTTTTGCCAACCAAAATGGTTAATAAAGTTGGTTTGTATTAATCAAATAAGCTTCTTTTGTCCCCGTCTTTAAATTCTTGAGTATGCAAATTTGTCTCCTTTATATTATCTTGGTCTTAGATATTTTCTAATAAGGTTTTACTTGTTTATTTTTATTCCTAAAATTTTAAACCATTTTGAAGGTAACCCATTTGTTTTATGAATAAAAAAGAAAACTTTTTCATTTGAGTTTTTTCATGTGTAACTAAAACATTTATTAAACCATGATTTTCCTACTGAACTGAAATTTCTCCACTTCTATACTACAAGCAAAATAAAACATATAATAATAAAGACTATTTATTAGTCTGTACTTTCATAATCTTATCTTTTCTGGTGATCATTTTATCTTCTCATTCTAATACCATATTAATTTTATTCCATTGATAATATGTTTTGATATTATATAAAACAAGTTTCTATTCATGGATTTTTTTTCATTTATGTGTTGCACATTCATGAAATTTAATTCTTCCATATTAACTTAGAGTTAATTTGTATAATTTAAAAACGTAAAAAGTTGATTCTAATTGGACCTGTGTTAAATTTATATATTAAGAGTGAACAAATTGATATTTTATGATATGATACATTGCATTCATAATGGCGTTTATTCCAGGGCAGTCATATTGATAGCTTTAATAGTAGAAGCTGATTGCTACTGTAAATATTGTCAATGGACTTGTGTTTGCTTGTATCCTTTACCCAAGTTACTAAATATTCTTACTAAGTCTATTAGATTTTTATTAGATTTTATTGTGTTCTAGGTACATAATAGTTTTGTCAGGAAGAAAATACCATATTTCATTGACTCTATTTAAATGCATGTCATTATTTTAAGTACTTTTATGTGTTATGTATTTTTCCTTAAAAAATGTGACTGGTTAAACGACAGACAATATTAAGATGCGTGTCATTATAAGGCACACGCACATTTCAAAGACGTAAAAACTTGAAAAGATATGGGTTTCATAATTTCTAATTACAGTAGTTTCATAACTTCAGTCTGATAATCCAATTACTTTATTATTATGGCATTTTTAAGATGGCAGTGAAATGTTGAATATCAGTGATGAAAGGGAGCATCTTTGTTTTTTGATTTTAATTTATTCCAGGTGTTTTACTGTTTAATATAATTGTATTTCTGTAGATTTTTTTTTATCATACTTTAGTAGTTCACCATATTTGTATTTTACTTTAAATTTTTTAGAAGTTACTGATTTTTATCTGGTGATAGTTTATCTATTAATCAAAAACCCATATAAAATCTTCCTTTAATTTGTTGGTACAACAAAATCAGGCTATATTTCATATATATATTTCTATATCTGTATACATTTTTTATCTATCATTACTTTATTACTAATGTATCTATCATTTATCATTTGTTTACCATCTACCTACATATCTATTTTCATCATGATCTATCTATCCTTTATATCCTTTATATCTATTATCTACACCTTTCTATAATTGGAATAAATCTTGGTTGACCATAGTATAGTTTTTGGTTATTTTGTTGGATTCTAATTGAAATTGTCTAACTACATTCATCAGTCAATAATTGAAACAAAAATTAAACACTTTGCCTTAATGTTTTAATCAGATTTTTGTCAAATATTTTTTGACAAAAAAATTTTGTCAAATATTTTGTCAAATAGTCATAAAACTCATCAGGGAGAGTTTTTTATTTTTTATTTAGATAATTGAAATCTTAATGAGATTATTGCTTTACCATGGTTGGTTGTAATCTGGTCCTTTTGCCTATTTATTTATTTATTTAAATTCTTTTTTTAAAGTTTATTTATTTTTGAGACGGAGAGAGACAGAGAATGAACAGGGGAGGGGCAGAGAGAGAGGGAGACACAGAATCTGAAACAGACTCCAGGCTCTGAGCTGTCAGCACAGAGCCTGACGTGGGGCTCGAACTCAGACTGTGAGATCATGACCTGAGCCAAAGTCGGACGCTTAACCGACCGAGCCACCTAGGCGCTCCTCCTTTTGCCTTTTTAATCATAGATCTTATTTGCTTACCAAATGTTATGTGGAAATTAATATATTTAAGTTTTCCACATTTTGAATTAATTTTCAAAATTTTGTCTAACCCTTGTTTCTAGCTCTAGATCTTCACATTTTGTTGTGGAATTGTGCTAGACTATCCACAAAGTTATGCTAAGTATGCATTAGTATTCATATCTTCCTTCTGATTTTTAACCTTATATATTTTTTGTTTATTTTGTATTAATTTATGCTTTTGGAAAATTATTAATTTGAATTTTTTAAAAATAACAACTTTGAGATTTATTTATCTTTTGAAATTTATTTTTCTTAATAAAATCATGTTCTAATACTTTTAATTAATTTTATAGTTTTAAAATGTTATAATGAGCAGGAGTTGCTTTATTTTTCTGTTTATTTCTGAAAATAATGAATATATTTGTGGATGAATAATTCTTTAATTTCTTCTGTGTATAGCTTTTTTATGAATTGTCATGAAGTGTGTCTATTTCAATGAATATGTATTTCTTCAATTCCAAACAGTTATATTTGGATGCACTGTTTAATTCTTTATATGTGGTGTTAGTAGATTATTTTTATAGAATTTGGAGTATAAATGCTATTAGAGAAACATAATGGTTCCCAACTCCTCCTCCATAGCTCATAACTTAAGAGAGAAAGAAAAATTTCTTAGAGAAAATTATTGTCTTTTCATAAAAATGGGAATTTTTCTTCTAAATCATGCTTTTAAAATCTTGACTTTGGGCTATTTTGTCAGCTTCATGCATTTTCACCACTTGGAACCTGACACTTCAATACCCTTCTCCATATGGACATTTAATCCAAGCCCCTGTAACCTATAACTCAACACCTTGCCACTCTTTATCCTCCTTTCTTTGCTTTCCTGGGAATCCACAAGTTATAGGTGGGGTTATTTATGTTCATTTCTGATTATTCTGTATCTCTGATACCTTGTGATTGCCCATATTTTAACCTTTACTCTTAGCTATACGTTTAAAAGAGTATTTGTGAGATTTTATCCAACGTTTTTAATTTTTTAATGTATTTTCCTATAGTATAGAAATGCTATTATCTTGTGTCTCAATTGATCCTTGTATTATTATATCATGCCCTCACTTATTTTATTCACTATTGTATCATAAAATTTCAATTCTTACTTGAGGTTTTGTAGTGTTTTATGCACACTTGGGTATAATAATTAGCAGTATTATGCTATCAGTTTTATGGAAGACTAAAGAATAGATTTATTATAGCATAAGATTTATTATATTGGGTTATATTTATGTACAAATGAATTTATGAGAAGTACACTTTCATTTTCTTTACTGAGATGTCTCCCACAAGAAGTTAAATAACAATCAAGGAAAGAAATAAGCTCCTTAAGGTGCAATGCAAGTAAATTGAAACAGGAGCTGAGACATATAACTGAAATATAGATTATTAAAAGATAAATAAAATTATAAGCATTAACAGAAATGTTTAGCACCACACCTTTTATTTAATTTCATTTATTGACTGCTATTTTATTTTACTTCTTTAAGAATGCTGCAACTCTTTTGATTGAGTCACTGAGGCTTTTTTTACTTATTTCTCAGTGTATAAATAAATGGATTTAATGTAGGTGAAACAGAAAAAGTGAGTAGTGAAACTGCTTTATGAACAGTCACTTTCTCTTTTGCTGTAGGAGTCATATAAATGAACATGCATGTGCCATAGGTGATGAAAACTACAGTCATGTGGGAAGAACAGGTGTAAAAGGCCTTTTTTCTTTGCTGAACAGATGGAAATCCTAAAATTGTTTTGATAATATAAGATAGAACTACATATATAAAGGTCAAAATGGGGGTCAGCACAGATTAAAACACTTTGTTTCATGAGCCATGTGTCTGAACATGCTATCTTTAGGAGGGGAGAAGCATCACAGAGAAAATGATCAATAAAATTTGAGTCACAGAATTTCAGATTTAGCCCCAGACTAAGTGGGGGAGGTTATGTATGACCAACAATCCAGCCAACAAGCAGGAAAAAATAAGACTGCTGCAGACTCCTCTGCTCATGATGGTTACCCAATGCAAGGGTTCGCAGATGGCCACATAGTGGTCATAGGACATGATGGCCAGCAAGAAAAATTCTGTTACTGCAAAGAGGTGAGTAAAAAACACTTGGATGACACGAGCATTATAGGTAATGACCTTGTCACCTGTTGCTATGTTATACAAGTACCTGGAAATACAGACAGTGGTGAATGAGATCTCCAAGAAGGAGAAATTTTGTAAAAAAAAGAAAAAAAAGTACATGGGTGTTTTAAGGTAGGGATCCACAAAAGTGAGTGTGATGATGGTCCCTCAGCATGTAGGTAAAAAATAGAAAGATAAAAGATAAAAGATAAAAATCAGAACTTGCAGCTCAGGGTCATCTGTCCCAGAAAATGGATGTTGTTACTGTAGAGTTTTTAATCACTGATGTCTTCTGTCCAATCTGCATGCCTGATAATTCAGAGAAATTATTGTATAGATAAAATCTAATTTAATCAGCTATACTCTACCTTCACTACATTTTCATATTATATTTTAATTATTTGTTTCATGTTTTTATCTAAATTCTAGTTAGTTAACATATAGTGTAGTATAGTTTCTGGAGTAGAATTTAGTGATTCATCACTTACATGTAACACCCAGTGCTTGTCACAAGAAGTGCCCTCCTTAATACCCATCACCCATCTAGCCCATCTCCCTGTGCACCTCTCCTCCAGCAACCTTCACTTTGTTCTCTGTAGTTTTGTGGTTTGTCTCTCTCCCTCTCTCTCCTTTCCCCTATGTTCATCTGTTTTGTTTCTTAAATTCCACATATGAGTGAAATCATATGGTATTTGTCTTTCTCTGATTTATTTCACTTAGGATAATACACCCTAGCTCCATCCACGTTATTGCAAATGTTGATTTCGTTCTTTTTGTTGGTTGAGGAATATTCCTGTGTGTGTGTGTGTGTGTGTGTGTGTGTGTGATATAATACATCACATCTTCTTTATCCATCCATGAATCGATGGACATTTGGGCTCTTTCCATAATTTGGCTATTATTGACAATGCTGCTATAAACATCAGGGTGCATTTGCCTCTCTGAATCAGTATTTTTGTATCATTTGGGTGAATACCTAGTAGTGCAATTGGGTGGTATGGTTGTTCTATTTTTAACTCTTTGAGGAAACTCCATACTGTTTTCCAGAGTTGTTGCACCATTTTGCGTATATTTTAAATCACAAAATGGATGTGATTAGATTATCTGCTGATGTGGTGTGATTTCGTGGATAGCAAGAATGTAATTTGGCTCCCCGAAATTCTTTCCTGTTCAGAACTAAGTAAAAAAACTGCATTATTAAAATTGTGCTTTTAGTTAACAGTTTGGTCCTTATCCAAATGATAATACATGGTATATAATTTGAATTCATTCTAGAGTCTTGACCAGAATTTGGAGTCTCTACTTTGGTTTTATAACAAGATTTTTTTTCTTTGTCTTTGTTTTTGGATAAATGTATTTTCTCTCATGATTCATGCTAAATCTTCCTTATGCATTCCTCTATCATTCTTGTTTTCTTTCTACATTTCTCAATTAATGTGCAAGCTATTAAGCAGAATACAGCCTTTTAAACAGAATTTTCTTGTATAAATTTATGAAATGCTTTAATAAATTAACCTAAAAATTATACACATGATTTTTGGTTACCTTTTTGCCTGTTTTGATTCCTTGGACCTACTCATTCCCCTTCACCTCTGACCATATACTCTGTCATGGTTTTCTCCACAATTTCTACAATTTTATGTAACATCTGTCACTTAATGAATACTCAATTTCTATTTTTGGTAATGGATTTTTTTCTGACTAATCTACTGAATTTGCTATCAAACATATCTACTTTTTATTGAAGCCCTGACCAAACATATCTGTTTGTAGAAATCACACGCATTTCCATTTCAATGTGCCTAAAACAGAAATCATGATTTTCACATGGTATGCACCCTCCCCTCTTTCCCTGTGTGCTAACAGGTTCCATTTGTTAACAAGCATTCAGTGCCAGGTATTACAAAGCACTTCTTTTGTAGACTTTGTCCCATGTTCCCCAGCTTAACTGAGTAAGCCTAATTATCATTGATTTCCAGTTGAAGTACCATTTCCCCTGGCAAGTTTTTTGCAATTCTTACGGCTGTTTTAGCCTACACACCCACTCTTGTGCTCATATAACAAGCAAAACTTGCCACTATGTTAATGTTTAGTGGGAAAATATATTTGTTGAGATTGTCTTTTTTACTGTGATAGCAGTGACATCTAGCACAGTTCCACATATATTGTCAATCTCTGAAGAATATTTTCTGAGTAAATTTATCCCAAATTTTTGGAACACAACAACAAAACTATTTTTTCATACTTGGACTTAAATTGATATTGCTCTGATGCTGAATATGCTAATTAAATTTTCTATATTTCTGACTCTAGAATCTTTTTTCTTTTATTTTTAAAGAGGACTATTTTTATTAAGTCACATTGTGAGGTGATCTTTAGAATTGTGACGAAAGTAATAACTGCCTTCCCTTCCTTTTGGTTTTTCAAAAAAGTAAATGTATTTTTATTGATACTGTGTTTCTATCATCATTGTTATCCATTAATGCAGTGTTAAATCTAGAGACCATGATTTTTTTTTGATGCTGAGTATATGTCAAAAGCTGCTCCACAGTAATTTTCTCAGGCATTGAGAAATAATTTCTAAAGTGGAGGCTTGAATGTTTCCAATTTTTAATTAGTGTTTCAATGCTTATAATCTCACATCAGTGAGTGAAAGCAATTCCACTTGGGACCACAATTTATTTCTTTGTAAACAATTTTTCTTCATTTTTAAAAAATAATCACATCATTAAAGTTATACTTTTGCTTTTATTTTACAATATGAGGTCGATTGTATAGGTGATGTTATTTCTGGATATTTTATTCATACTGAGATAGGCAAAAAGTCCCATCTGGATGTTTGCCATTACATACTGTTAAATCCACAGGGTGATGGTCACCAATCCAATAAAGAAATGCTAAAGATGAAGTCAAGCTTTCACTTTTTCCAGATGACCTGATATTATACATGGAAAATCCGATAGACTCCACCAAAAGTCTGCTAGAACTGATACATGAATTCAGCAAAGTTGCAGGATACAAAATCAATGTACAGAAATCAGTTTCATTCTTATACACTAACAATGAAGCAACAGAAAGACAAATAAAGAAACTGATCCCATTCACAATTGCACCAAGAAGCATAAAATACCTAGGAATAAATCTAACCAAAGATGTAAAGGATCTGTATGCTGAAAACTATAGAAAGCTTATGAAGGTAATTGAAGAAGATTTAAAGAAATGGAAAGACATTCCCTGCTCATGGATTGGAAGAATAAATATTGTCAAAATGTCAATACTACCCAAAGCTATCTACACATTCAATGCAATCCCAATCAAATTTGCACCAGCATTCTTCTCGAAACTAGAACAAGCAATCCTAAAATTCATATGGAACCACAAAAGGCCCCGAATAGCCAAAGTAATTTTGAAGAAGAAGACCAAAGCAGGAGGCATCACAATCCCAGGCTTTAGCCTCTACTACAAAGCTGTCATCATCAAGACAGCATGGTATTGGCACAAAAACAGACACATAGACCAATGGAATAGAATAGAAACCCCAGAACTAGACCCACAAACGTATGGCCAACTCATCTTTGACAAAGCAGGAAAGAACATCCAATGGAAAAAAGACAGTCTCTTTAACAAATGGTGCTGGGAGAACTGGACAGCAACATGCAGAAGGTTGAAACTAGACCACTTTCTCACACCATTCACAAAAATAAACTCAAAATGGATCAAGGACCTGAATGTGAGACAGGAAACCATCAAAACCTTAGAGGAGAAAGCAGGAAAAGACCTCTCTGACCTCAGCCGTAGCAATCTCTTACTCGACACATCCCCAAAGGCAAGGGAATTAAAAGCAAAAGTGAATTACTGGGACCTTATGAAGATAAAAAGCTTCTGCACAGCAAAGGAAACAACCAACAAAACTAAAAGGCAACCAACGGAATGGGAAAAGATATTTGCAAATGACATATCGGACAAAGGGCTAGTATCCAAAATCTATAAAGAGCTCACCAAACTCCACACCTGAAAAGTAAATAACCCAGTGAAGAAATGGGCAGAAAACATGAATAGACACTTCTCTAAAGAAGACATCCGGATGGCCAACAGGCACATGAAAAGATGTTCAGCGTCGCTCCTTATCAGGGAAATACAAATCAAAACCACACTCAGATATCACCTCACGCCAGTCAGAGTGGCCAAAATGAACAAATCAGGAGACTATAGATGCTGGAGAGGATGTGGAGAAACGGGAACCCTCTTGCACTGTTGGTGGGAATGCAAATTGGTGCAGCCGCTCTGGAAAGCAGTGTGGAGGTTCCTCAGAAAATTAAAAATAGACCTACCCTATGACCCAGCAATAGCACTGCTAGGAATTTATTAAGGGACACAGGAGTACTGATGCATAGGGGCACTTGTACCCCAATGTTCATAGCAGCACTCTCAACAATAGCCAAATTATGGAAAGAGCCTAAATGTCCATCAACTGATGAATGGATAAAGAAATTGTGGTTTATATACACTATGGAATACTACGTGGCAATGAGAAAAAATGAAATATGGCCTTTTGTAGCAACATGGATGGAACTGGAGAGTGTGATGCTAAGTGAAATAAGCCATACAGAGAAAGACAGATACCATATGGTTTCACTCTTATGTGGATCCTGAGAAACTTAACAGGAATCCATGGGGGAGGGGAAGGAAAAAAAAAAAGGTTAGAGTGGGAGAGAGCCAAAGCATAAGAGACTGTTGAGACTGAGAGCAAACCGAGGGTTGATGGGGGGTGGGAGGGAGGAGAGGGTGGGTGATGGGTATTGAGGAGGGCACCTTTTGGGATGAGCACTGGGTGTTGTATGGAAACCAATTTGACAATAAATTT
Organism: Herpailurus yagouaroundi; assembly: GCF_014898765.1. NCBI lineage: Eukaryota > Metazoa > Chordata > Mammalia > Carnivora > Felidae > Herpailurus > Herpailurus yagouaroundi. The sequence continues at coordinate 32,662 of NW_024420557.1, forward strand.
CATATATAAATAAAAAAAAAGTATCACATAAAACAAAGCAAAGCTAAATTTTCTCTCTGCCTTCTGCAGATAAAGTTTTCATAGAGGGGTGCCTTTCTGGCTGAATCAGTAGAGCATGTGACTTTTTTTTTTTTAATTTTTTTTTTCAACGTTTATTTATTTTTGGGACAGAGAGAGACAGAGCATGAACGGGGGAGGGGAAGAGAGAGAGGGGGACACAGAATCTGAAACAGGCTCCAGGCTCTGAGCCATCATCAGCCCAGAGCCTGACGCGGGGCTCGAACTCACGGACTGCGAGATCGTGACCTGGCTGAAGTCCGACGCTTAACCGACTGCGCCACCCAGGCGCCCCAGCATGTGACTCTTGATCTTGGGGTTGTGAGTTCAAACCCCATGTGGGGTGTGGAGATAGCTTAAAAATAAAATCTTAACAAAAAAGTTTTCCGTAGAGAATTTTCTCTTTGTTGATGTCAATTATAGCTTATCAATTCATCTTTATGTAAGATACTGCCAAAAGGGCTTTGTAAATCTGGGTTTTGGACTATAGCTGCTCCATAATAGATCCTAAGTTATCACCATTTTTTCCCCACCAATTATTTATAATAGCAGCTAGTCAATAATTTTAGTCTTGAATAAGTATCTCCCGGGGTTACAGCTTTCTTAAATTGATCATTTTAAAGAAAATTTCCCCTGGAGATCCCATTTAGTTTGTTATGTGAATGATTTTAATTGGTTCATTTAAAACATTGCCTTTCTATTGCTATTGGCTCTGCCAACCCCCACTCTGTGTCCACTTCCTGCAGCTAAAACTGCTCTCCTGTTAGAGAGGGAAGACTGACCTTAGGCCATAGTTTTCTGCTGAGCTGTCACACTCACCAGCCACTTAGTGTGATATATTTGAAAGCATTAGTTCTATAAGCCCCTGAATTCTCTCCATTGTCCTATCCTCAACCTAGATGTTCCTAAAGCATCTTATAGTAATATTCTCAGCCCTGAGTAGTCTGGGCAATTTCCAACAAATCTTTCTTCTCCTTTTCATTTCTTTTGTATTTTCAAATTTTGAGAGGCAATGTTTGGGAAATCAACTGACCCTGAACGGTGACTGATTGAGTTATATTTGCTTTATTGACTTTCAGGGATTTTTTTCTTCAATCTGAAAGAGTTCATGGGTCACTAAATAAATCTGTGTCAGGTAATATGTCATTAAATATCTATACCTAGTCTATATCATCTACGTGTATATCTAATAAAATTATAATATTTGGTGAGCTATCTACACAAATATCATGCAGCCTTGATGAAAACATTTCAATCAGTAAAGATCCTATGGTTCATTTTACATTTATTTAAATAGTCCTTTCATCACAACATTGGTAAAAATAGATCCAATCTGTTACTCCAAAGAAATTGTCATCTAAATCTCTCAAAGGAAACAATAAATGAAATCACAAACATTATACTTACTTTTCTGTGTGCCGGTAATAGTTCCAGGTGACAGATAGCCCTGATGGTTAAAAAGATGAAGAAGAAAATGTTAACAATGGGTTGTCTCTGGGTTTCTGGCCACTCTTACTCGTGGCCTGTCATATTCACTGGTGCTCTGAGATGGCGTCATACATACATCTCTGAATTTTTTTTCTTCTCTCATTGCAAATATTTTCTCACTTAGAACTTTTCATTTCTAATGTAGGAAATATCTTCTAGTTCTTTCCCACTTGAAACTAAAATACTATTCAGGAGCTTCCAGACTATGAGGAACTCTATTTGGTTTGAAGAGTTAGAATTCTCAGCACTCTAATTTTATACCAATAAGGTTGCGTTTTTGGGGGGGGGAAAGGGCACTGCTGACAAGACAGAAACTAAGTATATAAACAAAAGGTTTCTTGGCGTTTTAGATATAAAAAATCACTAATGAATCCCTTGTGTAAGGTGTTGAACAAGAATCCTGAAAGATGCAATGTTGGGGATGGTTCCTTAGGGAAATGAAGGCTCAACAGTAACATCAGATAGTCTAATACTAAATAAACAGTGACAATCAGCTGATAAGGAGCCAGACAGACTTTTTATATTTTTTAATTAAAATTATTTTAGGTTTTTAAAAATATTTTTTAAAAGTTCACATGTGCATAAAAGGAAACTGAAAAACACAAGAAGCAAAAAACAGTCATCCATAATCATAAGCATTTTACAGTTCGACTTCTAGGTCTCATGTGTGTACCTACACAACTAATGTAATTTTAATGTAATTAAGTCTATACAGTTATGTATCATGCCTTTTTTTTTTTTAATTTTTTTTTCAACGTTTATTTATTTTTGGGACAGAGAGAGACAGAGCATGAACGGGGGAGGGGCAGAGAGAGAGGGAGACACAGAATCGGAAACAGGCTCCAGGCTCTGAGCCATCAGCCCAGAGCCCGACGCGGGGCTCGAACTCACGGACCGCGAGATCGTGACCTGGCTGAAGTCAGACGCTTAACCAACTGCGCCACCCAGGCGCCCCAAGTATCATGCCTTTTTACATACCATGAATATCTGCCATTTCAAAGTTCCAAAAACTATGAGTATTTTGATAACTAAGAATACACTACACCAACTCCATCTGAAAGAAAAAAAATGTAATCCTACCTTTCGTGGGGACAAAAATTTCATAATGGACAAAAATGGCAACAGGCCTCTAGATAAAGATTTGGCACAGTTAAAATACTGCATTCCTTAATTTCAATTAAAAATGAGACATAAAGTAACAAGAGTACACAGGTATGATGCTTCTAAAAGAATTCGTTATCTATTATACTATTCAAATATTAGCAAGGAGGTATGTTTCCACTGAATCACTTACTGTATTCCTATAACATAGCCAAAGAGATGCACACACATTAACGGTTATCATTAAAATGTAAATATGAACACATCTGCACACATCTCTCCCACTACACTTCTTTCTGCCCTCTACTGCCAGCCTAATGAGCAAGTCCTAATGTAGGTTACTCAGAGACAGCTTAATACTTCCTTGCCCAAGATGCTTCCCTCCTATCGATTATAACAAAAAGAAACATAAATTGGTTAATTCGCTAGCTGTACATTGTATCATACGTTGTCATCTCAGGACATCCAAAAAGCTTAGTTGTTACAAAATAATGAAACTTGTCCACAACAAACACAGGTACTTTATAAAAATGGATATACAGACCTACAGTTATAACCTAAAACTGACCAGACGGACTTTTTAAAATTTTGTTTTCATCATTTATAGCAGCTAAATGATCATAAAAGACCATTTTCTTCCTTACTATTTTTATTTACTTAAAAAGTAAAAATACAGGTAATCAAATAAGGAAACATAAATAATTATAAGGTAGTGTACTGTTAATATTCTTGAATATGCTTTCAATAATTTTTTTTGTAATATAACACTGCTTTATAAGTTCAAAAAATATAATTGCCTTTCTTTAAGGAGAAAACCAATCAACCATATGACTATATGTAAATAGAACACCTAAGTAATCCAACGTATTTATAAGTTATATACAATGTAAATATATAATGAATTTACTTGCATTTTTCCTTAAAAATATGACATACTTTTAAGAATTTATGAATATACATCATTTTGAGTGTTTTATATCTTTTTGATTATCCTTAAATTTTAAATTTAGAATTATTTTTAAATGTGATGGAATAGTTTTTCTATTATTGAGAGGGCTTTATAATAGCTAACTGTATGTTTATATAAACCTTTAAAATTGATATTTTTCTTATTTTAAAATTATTTAAAAGTCACAAAAAGCATTGTTATAGAATTATATATTTATGATAATCCAAATTCTTAGAAGTAGATTTTCAATTAAAATATATTCTGAGGCAGAGGGGGAAGGAGTTAAGATGGCAGAACAGCATGGAGACCCTGAGCTTGTCTCATCCCTGAAATGCAACTAGATCAGCATCAAACTATTTTGAACACCTAAGAAATTGATCTGAGGATTAACACAACAATCTGCATAACTTATGCCACAGAACGTGGCAGGTACTCTGTGCAGAGATGTGAACTCAGGGAGAGAAAAGCCATGGAGGGCAGGGAGCCATTTTTGCGGAGAGAGGACAGAGCAAGAGAAAGAGGGAGAGTGTGGTGCTTCAGGATCGTGCAAGAAAATCATTCCCCTCAAGAGTAGCTGGAGAGAAAGAGCAAGAAAGACTGAAAACACTTGCTGGGGACTGAACAAGAAATTTGTTACCCAAAACCACTGACGGGGAGAAAGGAGATGGTTTCAATACCACCAGGATTCTATAAACAGTGGAGTGCAGAGTGCAAAGTTTGGAGCTCAGTGCCTGGCAGGGATCTGGTGAGGAAGTAGGACAAATCCCCAGGAGCAGGCAGTGCCATCTGAAGGGTTCATGTGCTACACGGGGAGAAGCAGTTCCCCTGCTTGGACTGCATTTGGTAGAAGCCATATGGTCTCCCCACAGGCAAGAGTCCTGGTGGACTCTGGAGAGCAGCCACATTTGCTGGTGGTGGGACAAAGATGTCAGAGTGGGGTGAAAACTGGTGCCAGCTGTGTGTTGTAATTTACCATAATCTCTGAACCTCTGCTGCTGTGCATTTGCACAGATGTTTTCTGGGGAAAGTTGGCACCTGGCCATTGCTCAGCAAGACCCTCCCCCAGAGAGTTGGAGCTGATCCAGACCTCAGAGGTCTATGAAATGTGGGGTTTTGAAACACAACCCTGTCTGACATAAAACTCTGGAGGGAGGTGCTGGCTGGCTGGTGGACAGCTTGGATGTGGACAGGGTAGAGCCAGGGAGTGGACAGAGAACTGAGACAAAAAAGGGGTGCTTGAATTGTGGATTGGTGAGAGCATGAAGTTCCTGTGCCAGAGACTAGGGAGGTGGGTGAGGCAATTTCCAGGTCTCCAATGAATGCGTTTGTGCGCACGCACACTGATCCACCCCAGTAGCTAAGCAGGACCATCTAGTAGAGAACGGAGCTGTTACACCAAGCCCCACCCAACTGTGCCCTCCAAGCACACCCCCCAGAAGACCACCACAAGTCACTCCACATGCTTAATGTAAGGACTACAGTGTGCTTCAAAGTTTCAGTTCTAGGGGAAATTGGATGTAAATTCATTTGGGTTTCATTCTGTTTACTGGTTCATTTATTCCTTTTCTTTGAATTTGTTTTTGCTTAAATTTTTTTACCTTTCTTGGATACAGAAAGAGAAAAATTTATTTTTTTACCTTATTTTTATCTTTAAGTTTTTTTATTCTGTTTCATTTTCTTTACAATTTTTTAAATTTTTACGTTTTTTTCTTGCCTTTTTTCCCCTTTCCCTTTTTTCCCTATCAAGCTTCTTCCAACAGACCAAAACACACCTAGGATCTAATTTCCTTTATTTGATTATTTTTGTTTTTAATTTCCTAATATTTATTTGTATTTTATTGTTTTCTTCCTCCAAAATGATGAAACAAAGAAATTGACCCCAAGAAAAAGAACAGGAAGAAATGACATCCAGAGACTTAATCAACACAGATATAAGTAGGGTGTCTATGACACTCATGTTGGACTTTTAACCTAAAGAATGCTTAGTAAATTTGTGTTGTTTCAAGCCACTGTGTTATTTGTTAAACAGCAAAAGGAATCTAACAAGGGAGATCAAAACTTAAAAAAATTCACTTAAACCAAAAGTAGACATACAAAAGAGAAAAAAATAAAACCAGTGACCACTGAAGAATTACAAAGGAAAAAAAATTAAGAGATGATAGATTAAATTTTTTTTTATTTTTTTAATTTTGAGGTGCGCCTGGGTGAGTCAGTTGGTTGAGCATCTGACTTGGCTCAGGTCATGATCTCACGGTTCATGAATTTGAGCCCCATGGGGCTTGCTCTTGTAAGTACGGAACCTGGTTTAGATCCTCTGTTTCCCTCTCTCTCTGTCCCTTCCCTGCTTGTACTATCTCTCTCTCTCAAAAATAAGTAAACATTTAAAAATAAAATTAAAAAACAAATGAAAGTTTTATTATTTTGAGAGAGAGAGAGAAAAAGCATATGTGTGCATGAGCTGGGGAGGGACAGAGAGAGGGAGAAAATCCCCAGCAGGCTCCATGCTGTCAACACAGAACCTGATGGAGGGCTTGCTCTCACAAATGGTGAGATTCAAGTTAGTTAACATACACAAGTTAATTAACATACAGTGTAGTATTGATTTAAGGAGTAGAATTTAGGGATTCATCACTTACATACAACACCTAGTGCTCATCACAAGTGCCCTCCTTAATACCTATCCCCCATTTAGCCCATCCCCCACCCACCTCCCCTCCAGCAAATCTCAGTTTGCTCTCTTACAGTTAAGAGGCTTTTATGGTTTTCCTCCCTCTCTGCTTTTATCTTACTTTTCCTTCCCTTCCCCTATGTTCATCAGTTTTGTTTCTTTTTTCTTTTTTTAATTTTTTTAACGTTTATTTATTTTTGAGACAGAGAGAGAGCATGAACAGGGAGGGTCAGAGAGAGAGGGAGACACAGAATCTGAAACAGGCTCCAGGCTCTGAGCGGTCAGCACAGAGCCTGACACAGGGCTGGAACTCACGGACCGCGAGATGGTGACCTGAGCCGAAGTCAGCTGCTTAACCGACTGAGCCACCCAGGCACCCCTCATCTGTTTTGTTTCTTAAATTCCACATATGGGTGAAATCATATGGTATTTGTCTTTCTCTGACTGACTTACTTTGCTTAGCATAATACACTCTAGTAATCTGATCTCTATTTAGGTTAACTTTCTCAAACATATAATGCACCCAAAATTAATACCTTTCATCACATGAAATTACTCCTTTAACCTCCTTCCCCTCAAACAAACCCCTTTCAGTGCAAGCTTCCAACCAGATAACATGATAATAATTTTCTATTAAATGTAAGCCTGACTTGACTTCTAATCTCACAAACAAAATTGAAATGCAGAAAAATAAAACAAATGCAAACTAAACAAGGAGACACATAGCTTATCTTCTATTTTCTTGGACTTGTAAAAAATAGTTGATTTTAAGTGTTCTCCCAATCTTCCAATCTAACTGTTGCTGAAAACTTCAATTGATTACATTAAAACTTATTGAGTACCTAGTTCTTGGCAGGTGAAGTTCTAGTCAGGAATTCTTATTTGGTAATATCCCTGAATGTATTTAGCTCACTAATAATCCTATATTACTTATTTCTTGGTTGACTCATTCATTGTTTAGTAGCATGTTATTTAACCCCCATGCATTTGTGGTCTTTCAAGATTTTTTCTTGTGGTTGATTTCTATTTTCATAGTGTTGTGATTGAAAAAAGTTGCATGGTATGACTTCGATCCTTTTAATTTGTTGGGACTTGTTTTGTGGCCTAATGTATGATATATTTTGGAGAATGTTCCATGTGCTCCAAAAGAATGTGTATTCTTCTATCTTAGGATGGCATATTCTGTATATATGTTAAATCCATCTGGTCCAATATGTCATTTAAAGTCACTGTTGCCTTGTTGATTATCTGTTTGGATGATCTGTCCATTGATGTAAATAGGGTGTTAAGGGCCCCTATTATTATATTACTATTGATTATTTCCTTTGTTTTTTATTAATGATTTTATGTTATTTGGGTTCTCTGACATTGGGTGCATAAATATTTATAGTTACTATATTTTCCTGTTGGATCATCCCATTTACGATTGTATTTTTTCCTTCTTTGTCTTTTGTTATTTTCTTTGTTTTAAAGTCCATTTTTTTTCTGATGTGAGTATTGCTACCCCAGCTTTATTTTCACTTCCATTTCATGACAAATATTTCTCCATCCCTTCATTTTCAGTCTCTTTGTTTTTAGGTCTGAAATGAGTCCTTTGCAGGCAGCTGTAGATGGGTCTTGCTTTTTTAACCAGGCTGTCATTTTGTGCCTTTTGATTGGAGTATTTAGTCATTTTACATTCAAAGTAATTATTGATAGGTATGTACTTCTTGCCAGTTTTTTTGTACTTGTTTTATGGTGGTTTTGTAGTTCTTCTCCCTTTCTTCTCTTGCTCTCTTCTCTTGGGGTTTGATGACTTTCTTTAGTGATATATTTGGATTCCTTTCTCTTAATTTTTTGCCTATATATTACTGGCTTTTAATTTTGAGGTTGCCATTAGGTTCATATGCAACATTTTATGCGTATAGCAGTCTATATTAAGTTGATGGTCACTTTAAGTTTGAACCCATTCTAAGAGCACTAAATGTTTACTCCTCTCCCAACCCCTCTATTTTATGTATATAGTGTCATACTTTACATACTTTTTTTGGTGTGAATCCTTTGATATTTATAGATATACCTTAAAATTATTGTTTTTGTGCTTCTTAGTGTTTTTTTTTTTTTTTTTAACTCCTGCTCATGGTCTTTTTTTTTTTGCATTTAAAGAATCCCTTTCACATTTCTTGTAAGGCTGTGATGAATTCTATCAAGTTTTATCTGGGAAACTCTTATCTCTTCTTGTATTCTGAAAGATAGGCTTGCTGGATAGAGTATTCTTGGTGGTAGTTTTTTTTTTTTTTTTTCCTTTCAGCACTTCAAATATATCATGTCACTCTCTTCTGCTCTGCAAAGTTTCTGCTGAAAAATCAGGTGATAGCCTTATGGGGTTTTCCTTGTACATAACTGTTTTCTCTTGTTGCTTTTAAAATTCTTTATCACAACCTTTTGCCATTTTACTTAGTATGTGGCTTTGTGTGGACTTTGTGTTGATTTTGTTGGGTGCTCTCTGTGCCTCCTGAATTTCTGTTTCCTTCCTCAGATATAGGAAGTTTTCATCTTTTATTCTTCAAGTAATTTTTTTTGCCCCCTTTTCTTTCTCTCTTCCTTCTGGGTTTCTTAGAATGTGAATGTTATTATGCTTGATGGATTTAATGATTTTCATTAATATATTCTCATTTTTAAATTAATTTTATTTCTTTCTCCTGTTCATCTTGATTGCTTTCCATTACTCTTTCAGGTTGCTGATCCATTCTTCTGCTTCCTCTAGTTTACTATTTATTTCCTCTAGTATGTTTTTAAATTTTAGTTATTGAATTCTTCATCTCTGCTTGGTTATTTTTTATATTTTCTATCTCTTTGTTGAGGGTCTCATTGAGGTCCTTCACTCTTTTTTCAAGTTCAGTGAACTTTAATTTTGCTGACCTTGTGAAATTACCAGTAGTTTCCCTATCCACATATTGTATATCTCTATTTCATTTATCTTTATTTCATTTATCTTCATTTATCTTTATTTCATTTATCTTTCTTGCAATTCTTTCTTGTGATTTTGTCCTATTCTTTCATTTGGGACATATTCTTCTGTATCCTCATTGTCTAACTCTCTGGGTCTGTTTCCATGTGTTGGGAAAGTCAGCTGCATCTCCTGTTCATGAAAGTAGTGGCCTTATGAAGAAGAGGTCCTATAATGCCTTGCAGTGCAGTTTCCTCTGTTCACCAAAACCTGGCACTTCAGAGGTGTTAACTATATGTATTGTGTGTGCCCTATTGTTCTGGCTGAGCCACATATGCCTTCAGTCTAGTCATCCGAAATGGCTCACTTTGTCTGCTGTGGATGAGATTTGGTCCCTATATTGTTAATATGCCAGTCTGTGACCACCTTGGACTTTAGTTGGGTCAGACCAGGAATTTGCCAGAGTTGTGGTCACACCAAACTGCAGGATGTCCTCCCTGTGTTGTCCCCTGAGGGGCTGTCATTGGTGGGCCTGGCCTGCAGTTGTACCAGATGTCTTCCCCTAACCCTCTGATGGGCCACAGTTGGACTGGTGTGTGTGGTCATCTTCCCCTCTTCCCTGGGCAGGAGTCACTTTAGAATGGTGATGGCCACTGTTGGAGCTACTTGCACAGTGTCACACTTGTGGGTTCACTTTGGATGGACTTCAGGTCTTGAGGAGAATGCAAGGGTGTGGTACATGGTGTTAGCAAGGTTTATGCTGGTCTGCTGTGGGAGGAGGCCTGGATCTGCTTTGTTGAACTCTTGCCAAAGTCATGTTGGAGGGGGCAGATTGTAGGAAAACTTAAGGGTGAGGCATGCTGTTAGCAAGCTAGTACAGGGTGTTTGTACTGGTTTCTGCAGGTACCTGTGATGGGTGGGCAAGGGAAACAGTGCCTGCCCACTCCTGTTTTTGGAGAAGACTCCTAAAGATACCTGCCCTTCCAGCACATATTCCAAGATTAGTAATTAAATCTCTTTGTACTTCACCCCAGACATTTTTGAAACTGCCACTTTTACGCTGTATCTCAGTGGGGCTGTTTGTTATTCTGTCTCTTTAATGGCAGAGGCTCAGTTTCCTATTGCCCTCCTGCTCTCCCAGAGCCAAGTCTGCTGATTTTTAAAGTTCCAAGCGGTAATCCCCATTGATTATAAAAACTCATGAAGTTATGACCCTCTGATTTTCAAAGCCAAATGTTATGGGGATTCATCTTCCCATTGTAGGTCCCCCATGCCTGGAATACATGGCGTGGGGTCTGCCCTGTCCCTTCTATAAGCTTGTGTGTCCTTCTCTCCCACAGACAGTCTTGTGGTCAGTTTGGTTCCTGACTGAGTGTCTTCCCTTCCTACCATTTTTGATATGGCCTCTTCCCTACCATTAGCTGTGGAGAGTCTGTTCTGCCAGTGTTCAGGTCATTTTCTGGGTTATTTGTACTGATGTGGCTGTTATCTAAGTGTGTCCATGGGGTGGGGTGAGCTTAGGATCCTCCTATTCTGCCATCTTCCCTGGAAGTCTCTGAATTGCATTTTAAGGGACATTTGCATCTTCTTTATTACTATATATTAAACTATTAGCTTTTTTTAAAATTCAATTACATATTGTAAAAATTATACATTTTTGCAAGATAGTGGATACAATGTGCCATTTCAATAAGTAATTGAAATTTTTAGCATCATAAATTATATCAAATAATGATATTTTTGATTTTGAGTAATTCCATCCAATTATAAAATATTCAACCTGTATTTGTTTAGATTTTCTTCCACTTTCTTGGTCTAAACATTGGCTGTTTTAGAGAAAATAAATTTTCTTGATGTTCCTTGATGTAATTTTGATTATTATGTGTACAATCCTGAAGAGGCAGTGCCATAACATATAGACATTACAGACCTATAATAACATTACAAAGGACCGAACCCTGGCTTCAACTCTTATTAACATTACTTAATATTCTCACATCTCAAATCTCAATTTACCAATGAAACAAAGATTAAAAACCAGCTCCAGTGTTCTTTCAAAGATTATCCATTGAAAAAATATGTGTGTGTGTATTAAACTCACAGATAGACAGATTGATATTGTAGTATAGGTGAAGTTAGCCTAAATTGATCTCCCAGTAAACAACAACTTTTGTTAATTTTTGTCATGTCTTAAAATAGAAATCAAATGTAGCAGGGTAGTTAAATCTTGTTTTAAAGTCCTTTAAAAATGTGTAGCATATTTTACCCATATGATTTTTTTTTGCCAGAAATTAGCAGTTCTTTTCAAGAAGTAACATTTTTTTCAGTTGTGAGGCATTTTCATTCAGTATATTTGAATGTAATGTATTCAATATCATTTATTTACTAGGTTTTATATGTAATAAAGTGTGCATAAAAATAAAGTGCCTTTATAGATACAGATATAGATATAGTGATTTTAGATACACAGTATAAACAAAATTTTAGTGAAATTGGTGCTATAGAAGAGAAAGTTGAGGTCAAAGCAGCAGGTAAGGTAGACTTGGTTTGTATGTTTTTGTGGTGGGAGAGAAAGAAACAGCATGTAAGTGGAAGACACTTAAATTGACTTAAATGAAAAATGGAAGTAGAAGGGAAAGAATAAGGGAGAGAGTTTTTTTTCTTTCTTTCTTTTTTTTTTTTTTTTTTAAATTTTTAAAGAGAGGCAACTGTAAATGCCATGTCCTAGAGATACCAGGAGAGAATCCAAAAGGATGGCCGTTAGGCCTGGATGCCAGAAAGCCAGCAGAAAACTTATTGATATGAAAATTTACTTAGTAGTTTTATGAGCTCTTTTAAGAAAAATTGATGTACATTTTCTGGTGTTCTAATCTATATGCCATTTACTTCATAGAAAAAATTTAACTATTATTTTAATTGCAGCTTTTCATTTGGACTTCCTTTTCAATTCTCTTTGTTTTTCAGGTATATTGATAGTTTGTTTTCTGGATTTCTTATGGAATTGTTTCCATGATATGCTAAACTTAACGGTTAATTTAGCTACATTTTGAGTTTGATATTCATATTATATTTAAGCAGTTGAGTATTTTTCTTTAATCCCTCAACTGCAATTACCATTTGACATTGCACTTATAGTTTTGTATCCTTTTAGAAAAGCGCTTTTCCTCACTTTTAACATATGTATTCTGTGTAATCTATGAATCTTTTACTTTTAAATTTTCAGCATTTTGTGTGTGTGTGTGTGTGTGTGTATGTATAAATAACTCCAGGATCCTAGATATAAAATTTTACTTCCATTTAAAACACATTTATTTGGATGTGTATTTATTTTGGTTTTCTTTACTTTTCAATTATATATTATTTTTTTTTGCCAGTAGTACTTTTTTTCTTTTTCAAGTTTTTATTTAAATTCCACTTAGTTAAATTACAGTGTAATCTTAGTTTCAGGTGTAGAATTTAGTGATTCATCACTGACATACAACACCCAGGGCTCATCACAGCAAGTGCCCTCCTTAATACCTATCACTCATTTAAACCATCCCCCTGCCCACCACCTCCCATTGGTGCTTTAAAAATTAGTAATATAGGATTATTAGTGAGCTAAATACATTCAGGGATATTACCAAATAAGAATTCCTGCCTAGAACTTGGCCTGCCAAGAACTAGGTACTCAATAAGTTTTAATGTAATCAATTGAAGGTTTCCAGCAACAGTTAGATTGGAAGATTGGGAGAACACTTAAAATCAACTATTTTTTACAAGTCCAAGAAAATAGAAGATAAGCTATGTATTTCCTTGTTTGGTTTTCATTTGTTTTATTTTTCTGCATTTCAATTTTGTTTGTGAGATTAGAAGTCAAGTCAGGCTTACATTTAATAGAAAATTATCATCATGTTATCTGATTGGGATCTTGCGCTGAAAGGGGTTTGTTTGAGGGGAAGGAGGTTAAAGGAGTAATTTCATGTGATGAAAGGTATTAATTTTGGGTGCATTATATGTTTGAGAAAGTTAACCTAAATAGAGATCAGATTACTAGAGTGTATTATGCTAAGTGAAATAAGTCAGTGAGAGAAAGACAAATACCATATGATTTCACTCGTGGAATTTAAGAAAACAGATGAACATAGGGGAAGGGAAGGAAAAGTAAGATAAAAGCAGAGAGGGAGGAAAACCATAAGAGCCTCTTAACTGTAAGAGAGCAAACTGAGATTTGCTGGAGGGGAGATGGGTATTAAGGAGGGCACTTGTGATGAGCACTAGGTGTTGTATGTAAGTGATGAATCCCTAAATTCTCCTAAAATCATTACTAAACTGTATGTTAACTAACTTGAATTTCAAAAAACCTTGAAAAAACAAAAAAAAAACCCTCATTAACTTAAAAAAAAGAGACAAAAAGATTTAGAGCTTAATGGTTTATGCTTAGCTTGTTATTTTATTTCTGGGCTTGAACGTTCTCTTACTTTTTGATACCAATGCAATTTTTTTGAAAGAATCATTGAAGGCTTGTCTCACTTGCTTGTTTCTCAGAGTGTAAATGAATGGGTTCAACATGGGAGCTATGGACGTCATTAGCACTGTCACACCCTTATTAATAGTCACTGATTCCTTTGCTGAAGGATTGACATAGATGAAGATACAACTTCCATAGGTGATGGAAACCACAATCATGTGAGAAGAACAGGTGGAAAAGGCTCTTTTCCTTTGTTGGGTAGAGGGGAATTGTAGAATGGTCTTGATGATAGAAATGTAAGATTGAAGAACACACACAAGGGTCAGAATGAAGGTCAGCACAGCACAGACAATAACCAACTGCTCTATGAGCCATGTGTCTGAACATGAAATCTTCAAGATTGGAGATGCATCACAGAAAAAATAATCAATGACATTTGAATCACAGAATTTCAAATTGAGGAACAAAGTAAGTGGTGGGAGTATGATCAACAAGCCAGCCATCCAACAGCAGAGGACGAGCCTCTTGCACACTCTGTTGTTCATGATGGTTACATACTGCAGGGGTTTGCAGATGGCCACATAGCGGTCATAAGACATGGCAGCCAAGAGAAAAAATTCTGTTACTCCAAAAACATCGGTAAAAAACACTTGAATAACACAAATATTATATGTAATTGACCTGTCACCTGTTGCTATGTTGTATAAATATCTAGGAATACAAGCAGATGTAAAAGAAATTTCTAATAAGGCAAAATTCTGTAGGAAAAAGTACATGGGTGTTTTAAGGTGAGAGTCTACTAAAGTGAGGAATATGATGGTCAGATTCCCAGTTATACTCAATATGTAAGTGAGAAATAGAAACATAAAAATTGGAATCTGAAGTTGAGGGTCATCTGTCAGGCCCAATAGGATGAAGATTGCTACTGTGTGATTTTTCATCATTGACTACTGAATTTCATTCAATTTCATGTAAAATTTAGAGATATTTTATTTGAATAGAGTGGGATCAAAGCTAGATGGGAATAAACAGTGACTATTAGAGCATACTAATTAACATGTCGTTTCTTCTATAAATTAGTAACTGATATTGCTAATACTCTGGCTCCCCAAGCCTTTTATTTTATTTTATTTTATTTTATTTATTATTTCATCAGTTTTGTGATAGATTTTTAAACATTAAAAAAATTATTCTGCCACCTCATTTTGCTTTCTTTTACAGTTTCAATCTGTAGCCAAGAATGGATTTTCTCATGTAATTAGATATGACCCATATTGTAGGTGAACAAAACTATGATTTCCTCTTATGTCTGACATTTCTTCTTTATTTCAAAAGTGAATATTTAAATTTAAAATTTGCTTTATGTCTTTTCTTGAGGATTTGCTCATGATAAAATTTAAATGTATAACAACGAATCGCGGTTCCATCAGGCATTGCTGATCCATCTGTGGCTTGTTGCCACAATAACCAAGCATATGTTTGTTTTGTTTTGTGTTTTAACATGCATATTACACGTTGTTGGGTCACTCCTCTGACTCTTATGTTTCTCTGGTAGTATAAAATTTACACTCAGTGTCCACTGGATACATGATACAGAGAGTATTTTAATGCACAATTTATTTGCTACATGTGAAGAAACGTTTGGCCCAATGATATACAGCTGGAAAAAAAAAATTTGGTCTGCTTAGTTAAGTATGGCAAACACTCTAATGCCTTGTTATCATTATCACTAAGTTCAAAATCAAATTTAAAATACTGGGGTGCCTGGGTGGCTCAGTCAGTTAAGCGTCTGACTTCTGATCAGGTCATGATCTCATAGTTTGTGAGTTTGAGCCCCGCACCGGGCTCTGTGTTGACAGCTCAGAGCCTGGAGCCTGCTTCTGATTCTGTGTCTCCTTCTCTCTCTGCCCCTCCCCTGCTTATGCTCTCTCAAAAATAAACAAATATTAAAAAAAATAAAATACTAAATATACTCTTCACACACCTGTCTTTACTCTCTTCCTTAGCTGTAGTGGCAGCATCATGCTGATTAAGAGCACACCTTTTGTATGTAGCAAGATCTCTATCATTCAATATCTGCCTTTCCTGTCTATGTCTGTATGACCTTGGACAATTTTCCCAACTTCTCAGGCCTTCAGTTCTTTATAAAATTGAGATAATAAGAGTATCTACCATGGGGCACCTGGGCAGCTCAGTTGTTTAGGCAACCAACACTTGATTTCAGCTCAGGTCATGATTTCACAGTTCATAAGTTGGAGCCCCATATTGGGCTCTGAGCTGACAGTGTGGAGTCTGCTTGGGATCCTCACTCTCTCTGTCCCTCCACTGCTTGCTCTGTCTCTCAAAAATAAACAAATAACAACAACAAAAGAGTATCTACCATATACAGTTAAAGTGATTAGAAGAGATAATAAATTTATAATAAAGTCTGATGCATGGTATGAGCTTTATGTATATCAGCTATTATTTTTTTACTCCTGTATATAATTCATGTGACATGAACTCAAAAACACAAAATCCTAAGTGGGATTATGCTCTGTGTAACTCATCTTTCTCCACATTCCTTATCGTAAGAATAGATTATATTTACTGAGAATTTACTATGTGATAGGTCTTGTGATAAGCACTTTACGTTGATTATCTATCTACCCTCCACTCCCCACCTTTCTCCTTCTATACTATGTCTTTACTTCCCAGCCTCTAAAACTACCCAGGTTCAACTATTTATTTGTGATTTTCACTTGCAGCATCACTTCTACTGAGAAGTCTTCTAAACTGTGTTAATTGACCCTTATTTGTGCTCGCATAACACATAATTGTTACTTCCATCTTAGCACTTATGGTGAGAAAGTAAGTTTGTTGAAGTCAGGGACTGTTGTCTTTTTTTCCAGATTTTTAAAATGTTTGTTTATTTTTGAGAGACAGAGTGTGAGTTGGGGAAGGGCAGAGAGAAAGGGAGACATGGAATCTGAAGCAGGCTCCAGGCTCTGAGCTGTCAGCACAGAGCCTGATGCTGGAGTCAAACTCACCAACCACAAGATCATGCCCTGAGCTGAAGTTGGATGCTTAACGCACTGAGCCACTCAGGTACCCTGGCCTGGGGTTGTTGTCTTTTTAATGGGATAGCTATCAAAACTAACAATCCTAGATTTATAGTCAATGGTGAGACATTGTTGTATAAATACATATATATATATATATTTTTAATTTTTTTCAACGTTTTTTATTTATTTTTGGGACAGAGAGAGACAGAGCATGAACGGGGGAGGGGCAGAGAGAGAGGGAGACATAGAATCGGAAACAGGCTCCAGGCTCTGAGCCATCAGCCCAGAGCCCGACGCGGGGCTCGAACTCACGGACCGCGAGATCGTGACCTGGCTGAAGTTGGACGCTTAACGACTGCGCCACCCAGGCGCCTCTTAAATACATATATATCTTATCATTTGGCTACATATTCAAAGCTATCTTCTGTCATATTTGGGTTTCATCTTGTAAATTTTATATGTCCTAGTATTTAACATTGAGGAGTTTTTTTTTTAATTGGAGTTTTTTTTTTTTTTTTTTTTTGATGAAGTCATGCATACCATGAAACTGTCATCTCTTTGTTTATGTTATTACCTTCCATGCTGGCCAAACTATTAACTGACATCTCTTCCTTGCTTTAGCTGTCAAACAGATAAATAGTTGTATTTTTCTTGGTATCTGTTTTGCTTTCTTGAAGAATCTGTCAATAAGATATTGAAACTGGAGGTCAAGGAATTTACATATTTGAATAATTTTCACAAACTTTTTATATTAAAATATATTATAAATATTTTTACATTTATATGATATAAATGCACTTAATTTAATTCTATTTAATTTCAATCTATTTTATTTGTGTAACTCCAAATTTTAAATACCTCTTCATTTTTGTAAGTTATTTCAAAAATTTACCTATATTTCAATAGCTTTATGAATGTACCACAAATTTTAAATAAATTTCCAACACTCTTATGTATCTCTTTGTTTTCTACAAAGGTTAAAATGTTTGTGAAAAGCAGCTTTTTTACCAAGGTATCATCTATAAACTTTGTATTAGTTTCCTTCAACTCACTCTGTGACTGTTTAATTATATCCATGCTAAAATTACTACATTGCATCAAAAGCTTTTTTTTTCAAGATTATTGCCACTTTTATTTTATAAAAGCTGTGGTGCCATTGGGTCTTAATTTATACAGTTTACGCCATGAAATATTCACCCCTTCAGCTTCCATTTAAGACTTTCATTCTTCTGCAGATAAAGATTTCTCCCCCTAAATTTTCCATTTATGTCTCTTTAGTGCATATTTTCATATTTTAAAACTGGAGTTTAAAAACTCTAATGTTTGCATTGGCTTCATAGTTCTATAGTTTTTCCTCAGCTATCAAACTTTGTTTTACATATATATATATACACATATTGTTTTACATACACACACACACACACACACACACACACACACACACACACACACACATATATATATATATATTAGTTTTGAGCTGGTATCTCCAGGTTTTGAGTATTTCTTATAAAAATGAATAGAAAGCAATATGCTTTTCAATATCCTGGTAAAAATCAATCAACTTGTGTTGTGATTGACTGTCATTTGTTCCATAAAATATTTACTTTCTCCAGAGATTCGGGCAGAATCATCCTCACTGTATGTCCACTTTCCACAATTAAACCTCAAGGTTTACTGTCCCTGTCATTGGAAAGAAGAGATGACTTTGACTTTTTTTTTGAAGAGATTTGATATTCCTAGGAACTGAAGGGACACACTATAATAGCTACAATAAATAATTAAGTGAAAAGATACTCTTTTTAGCCTTCCTAATGTCCTTAATCCATTATTTCTCACTCCAGTGTCTCCTAAAGCTTTACATGGTAACATACTCTTCCTTGCACCCTCCAGGTAGTAGCTCTTGTTCCAAAATATTTTTTCATTTATTCCATTTCTTAATGCTGTTTTTAAGAGTCAAGGTTTAAGAAAGTAGTTTTCATCTTTCAAAGACTTTTGTACTTCAAAAAAGTGCTAGGATAACTAACTTTGTCAGTATTATTGTATAAATTGTCATATCAGTGATTTTAATGTAGACATACAGTTTCTCTTTAAAGAGCAAAATGAGTGTGTGGCAGAGATAACTTCACCGCATATTACCTTTATGTAAACTACAAAAAGCAGCATTAAAAATATATGTCAGAAAGATCTGTGGGTCTTTATATAATAATTCAAATATTACATCTGATTTTGGTAAACCACGTCATTTGCTTCTCAGAAAAGTGACATGCAGATTTATCAAAGATGAAAGTAAATTAAATGGCCATTTTACTTACCCTCTGAGAGTTAATAATAGCTTCAGTTTGTTACTTAACAATGAGTCCTAAAGGCTACTTTGATGAAGAGGATCTATTAGAAAAGGTTTCTGTGGAATTTACTTGGTTCTCAGCTTATGACTCTACTTACTCTGATGCTTTGGGAAGGCTTAGAACTCCTTGGGTTTTTTCATTTTCAACACACTGAGAAGATTTTCAGACTAAGAATTTTGGTCCCCTTTATGCCTAGGAAATATTGTCTAGCTCTCTCTTGGTTGAGAGTAAAATGTTAAGATATTCCCCCCACTTGCTTTGAAGTCATTGTTATTATGACTTCTCTGGAAAGGATAAGAGGCTTTTACAGTATTAAAATTTGTATTTGATTTATTTGCTAAACTTCAAACTAAGTAGTACACAACTGAGTCCTTGGTGACCCACGATCAAACATCACTAATTAGCCTTTGTAATGAATTTGGGCAAAAATCCTAAAAGATGCAGCAGTGAGGGCAGTGTCCTCAGAGATACAAACAACAATAGCAACAGGCAAAGGTCAACATAACAACAGTAAAAAACCAGATAGTCAAGAAGTAGGCTTCTTTTCCTGAATTTCTTCCCTAAAATGTATAGAAGATGAAGATCACAACTCTATTCCATTAATCAAATTTTCTCAATCATTAAAAAGGATAAAACAGGAAAATATTAGAAAACACAAAACAACTAATTCTTTTTAGTATTTTAAGGAACTATATATATATGAATATTCAAAAAATAAGAATACTATTTCCATCTTCACGTTTCGGCACTTCTTTAGATGTGATCGTATGTAGATTCATGTAAAGATAGTTTTTTAAAAAAAAAATTTTTTTTTCAACGTTTATTTATTTTTGGGACAGAGAGAGACAGAGCATGAACGGGGGAGGAGCAGAGAGAGAGGGAGACACAGAATCGGAAACAGGCTCCAGGCTCTGAGCCATCAGCCCAGAGCCTGACGCGGGGCTCGAACTCACGGATCGCGAGATCGTGACCTGGCTGAAGTCGGACGCTTAACCGACTGCGCCACCCAGGCGCCCCAAGATAGTTTTCTTTTAATTCATGTAAAGATATATTTTCTTTTCACAATAAACTTAATTGTTCATGTCATCATATATAGTTTTTACATCAAAATACTTTTTTAAAAAGTTTATTCTGAAAGGGAGAAGGAGAGCACATGTGTCAGTGGGGGAGGGGCAGAGAGAAAGGGAGAGAGAATCTCAAGCAGGCTAGATGCTCATTGCCGAACTGGAGGCTGGGCTTGAGTTCATGAACTGTGAGATCATGACTTGAGCCAAAATCGAGTTGGACACTTAACAAGTTGAGCCACCCAGGTGCCCCAAGATACGTATACTTTATTATCACAATACACACCTGTTTTGCTCATTCACTACTGCTTTTCATTTTGCATAGTATTTCCTTGTATTAATCCTGTGCACTTAAAAAAAAAAACTTATAGTATATGCTCTAGTAATTTCTTGAGATGTGGATTGTAATGGTAAATTTTCTTTCATCTTACAATAATATATTACATATCAAAATTTGTGCAATATGGGGTGCCTGGGTGGCTCAGTCGGTTAGGCGGCCAACTTCAGCTCAGGTCATGATCTCGCGGTTTGTGGGCTTGAGCCCCGCAAGGGGCTCTGTGCTGACAGCTCAGAGCCTGGAGCCTGCTTCGGATTCTGTGTCTTCCTCTCTCTCTGCAACCCCCCCCGCCCCCCCACTGCTTATACTCTGTCTCTGTCTCTCAAAAATGAATAAACGTTAAAAAAAATTAAAAAAAATTTTGTGCAATGTAGCAAGAGCATTGTTTAGAGGGAAATTTTATTTTATTTTATTTTTTTATTTTTATTTTTTATTTTTTTATTTTTTATTTTTTTTATTAGGGAAATTTTATTTTAAATAAATAATTTAGAAAATTTAATATATTGAAAAACCAGTGACCTAAGCATTCATTTTAAGAGACCCCAAGAAGAACAAACTAAAACAAAATAAACAGAAGGGAAACATAATAATACTTTAGATCAGTTATATAGAGAATAAATATAAGACAAACACAACTACAAAATGGTTTTTTTTAAAAAAGACAAACTTCTTGTAGGTATAGTCAAGAAGGGAAAGAGTAAAAAATGGCAATTATCCAAAGTCACAGTGAAAAACAGGAACATCAATAAATGTAACAATTATTAAAAGAATAATTAAGTACATCATAAAGAACATTAGGCCAATAAAATAGTTTACATAAAATAAACCTATTAATTTCTGTTAAAACAACTGAAAACATGAGACAGGAAAAAAATATGAATATTCCAATATAAGGCAAAATTATTGAATCCATAATTAGTAATATTCTCACAAAGAAAATTCAGGGCCAAATGGCTTCAGTAGTAAATTATTCCAAAAAATTAAAGAAAAAATTATACTTATTTTCTATAAACCAGTACAGAGAAAAGTAAGAGGAAGGATAATGCTCAACTTGGTTATGGGGGCACTATAACTTTCATGCCAAAATTGGAAGGGATTTTGCAAGAAGTTAAATTACAGGTTGATTTTATTTCATAATAATCAGAAAAATCCTTAAATATAAATTATCAAGTTAAATAGAGTATTATACAGGAAAGGATACATATAACCATAATGTGAGATTTGTTACAGAAATTTTAGGTTGGCTTAACCATTGAAAATAAATATAATCTACCACATTAGTGGAATAAAAGGGAAAAATAAGGTCATCTCAATACAGGAAAAATATTTGATAAACTGCAGTTCTCATTCGTTATTAAGTATTCTCAGCAAAGTAGGAACGGAAACAAAGTTTGTTTGATGAAGGGGATCTAGAAAACATGTTATTTATTTTTTTATTGAAGTATAATTGACATACAATATCCTGTTATTTTCAGATATATATCATAGTGATTCAATATTCTTACACATATAAAATGATACCCATGATAAGTCTAGCTACCATACAAATTTATTACAATATTATTGGCTATATTCCCTATGCTGTACATTACATTCCCATGACTTATTGTATTACTGGAAATTTGTACCTCTTAATTTCCTTCACCCATTTCACCTGTCACCCAACTCCCTGCCCCTATAGTAAACAATAGTTTCCTATATCTGTTAGTCTGTTTTGGTTTTTTGTTCATTTATTTTGTTTTTTATTTATTTATTATTTTTATTTTACAGAGAGAAAGAGCACGTGAGTGGGGGAGAGGGGCAGAGGGAGAGAGAGAAAGAGAATCCCAAGAAGGCTCCATGTTCAGTGAGGAGCCCAATGTAGGGCTTGATCCCCTCTCTGCAAGATCATGACCCAAGCCAAAACAAGATTTGGATGCTTAACCGATCGAGCCACCCAGGCACCCCCATTTATTTTGTTTTTTAGATTTCACATACAAGTGAAATCATACAGTATTTGTCTTCCTCTGTCTTTCTTACTTCCTGTTTTATAATACCCTCTAGGTCCATCTATGTTGTCACAAATGGCAAGATTTCATTCTTTTTCATGGCTGGCTAATATTCCATTATAGATATTATTTACAATGTATATAATATATATTAAGTGAATATGTGTATATAATAATTGTATAGATGAACACTTAGCTTGCTTCCATGTCTTGGTTGTTGTAAATAATGCTGCAGTAAACATAGGGGTGCAGCATTTGTTTCTTTAAATTGGTGTTTTTGTTTTCTTCAGATAAATAACCAGAAGGAAAATTGCTGAATCTGTGGTAGTTGTATTTTTAATATTTTGAGGAACCTGCATACTGTTTTCCAAAGCAGCCGGACCAATTTACATTTCCACCAACAGTGTACAAGAATTCCCTTTTCTCTACATTCTCACAAATAGTTGTTACTTTTTGTCTTTTTGATAATGATAGGCAACCTGAGTGGTATGAGGTAATAATCTCATGTGGTTTTGGTTTGCATTTCCCTGATAATTGGTGAAGTTGAGCATGTGTCTTTGGCCATCTGTATGTCTTTGGAAAAATGTCTATTCAAGTTCTCTGTCCATTTTTTGACAGGGTTATTTTTTTTGATATTAAGTTGTGTAAGTTTTTTATATATTTTAGATATTACCCCCTTATCAGATGTATGGTTTGCAAATATTTTCTCCCATTCAGTAGGTTGCCTTTTTGTTTTGTTGATGGTTTCCGTCACCATGCAGAAGCTTTTTAGTTTGATGTAATCCCATTTGTTTATTACAGTTTTTGTTGCTATTGCCTGAGAAGACTGGTCTCCCCCCCAGAAATGTTGCTGAGACCAATATCAGGAGTTTTCCTCTAGGAGTTGCATGATTTTACGTCTTACATTTAAGTCTTAAATCCATTTTGCATTTAGTTTTGGAATTGGTGTAAGATAGTGGTCAAGTTTCTTTTTTCTTTTTCTTTTTTTTTTGGCACATGCTCTCTAGTTTTCCCAACACCATTTAATGAACACTATCTTTTCCCTAGTATATTTTTGCCTCTTTGTCATAGATTGATTAGCCATGTGTGTGGGTTTATTTCTGGGCTTTCTATTGTATTCCATTGATCTTTGTGTCTGTTTTCATGCCAGTACCACCTTATTTTGATTATTAGAACTTTGTAATATAGTTTGAAATCAGGGCGTTTGATACCTCCAGCTTTGGTCGTTCTTTCTTCCTTTTTTTTTGTCAAGATTGCTTTGGCTACTTGGGGGCTTTTGTGGTTCCATACAAATTTTAGGATTCTTGGTTCTAGTTCTGAAAAATGCCATTGGTATTTTAATGGGGATTACATCTAATCTGTAGATTGCTTTGAGTAGTATGGACATTTTAACAATATTTTTCCAAGCTATGAGCATGATATAGTTTTCCATTTATTTGTGTCGTCTTCACTTTCTTCCATCAGTGTTTTATAGTTTTCAGAGTACAGATCTTTCACCTCCTTGCTTAAATTTATTCCTACATGTATTATTTTGAGTATTGAAAACTTTTCTGTTTAGTTGATGAATATGACAGGATGTCCACTCACTCTATTGCTATTTATCATTGTATTAGGGAGTCTAGACAGGCAATAAAGAAAAGAAAAATAAATATAGTAACTTGTCATTATTTGCATATGATTTGATTATGTGTTGACATATTTAAAAGACCTTACAGGTAAATTTGTGAAGGTTGCTAGACAAAAATCAATATTCAAAAACAATAGTTATCTCTAATACTAGCAACAATTAGAAAATAAAAATTTTAAAAATTCATGTAAAATAACCACATATTATCAAACACTGAGGAATGAATCTATCAAAATACCAGTAATATTTCCTTTTTAAAAAATTTAGCTTTTGGTTATTTTTTTAAAGTAAATTTATTTTTGAGAGAGGGAGAAAACATGAGTGGGGAAGGGCAGGGAGAGAGGAGAGACAGAGAATCCCAAGAGGCACCACACTGTTAGTGTGAGCCCCATGTGGGGCTTGACCCCAGGAACTGTTGAATCATGACCTGAGCTGAAGTCAGATGCTCAACTGACTGAGCCATCCAAGCACCCCAGAAATGCCAATAATATTTCTGTCAATGATGTGTAAAACCTCTATACACTTAAAACCGAAGTATTTTTGAAAGTAATTAAATATACAATTGGGACTGGCCTATACCATATTTTAATGGATTAGAATTCTCAATGTTATAAAGATATTAATTTCCCCCAAATTGACCTACCGGTTCAAAGCAATCTTAAAATCACTGAAGAGAATTTTTTAATTGTGGAAATTGCCAAGGTTTGTAAAGTTTTATGAGAAACAAAGGGTTGATAAGAGCAAGGTAAACTTGAGGAAGTAGAAGATAGTTTGAATTACACTACTCACTATGAAAACTTATTATAAAGCTATACACAGATTATTATATTATTGATTCAGAGATAAGCATATCAATGGAGTTAAAAATGATGAAACCTGAAAAAGATTCACTCACATAACGATTGATTATGACAAAATTGTCACTGAATGCAAGGAGAAAAGGGCAATTTTTTCAAGAAATAATCGTTATTTAATATTCTTATGGAAAAAAAAGAATAGTTTCCTATCTCAAACCATTGTAAAAAACAATTTCAGATAGGCCATTAACCTTAATTTGTAAAAACTGTGAGTGAAATTTATGGAACATAGTTACCTATTTTCTTGAAAATACCTTTTTGCTGAAAGTGTTTCTCTGGTGAGGCTTCCTTGAATCAAAAACAGAATTTTGGGTCTAATTAACAGAATTTAAATTCTGAGTCCACTACTAACCAGCACTGCTTAAATATCTGAAGCATTCCAGTTGAAATGTGATGTGAGCCACATATTGAATTCAGAATTTTCTAGTAGCCATATTATAAATAAATTAATGGTATATTTTTATGTAATCAAGTATATCAAAATATTGTTTCAATGTGTCATCAATACAAATTTATTTTTGATCTGTATCACAATCACGTTCCTTGAAATGTCATTATAATTTTGTTTTATACTTGCTTGTTTCTCAAGGTGTAAATGAAGGAGTTCAGGAAGTAGTTCCGAATACAGGAAGCAATGAGAACTATCACGCCCTGATTAATGGCCACTGTTTCCGTGCTTATTGTTTAATATAGATGAAGGTACTGGTTTCATAGGTTTCCTTTGAGTTGTAGTCATTTCTGTGCCTAGTTTAGATACATTTCATGTTATTTACCTGTTATCACAATCTTCCTAATCATTTTAGTATCTCAAGATCCAGTGTATATATTTATAGATAAAGGTATAGAAACAAATACAGAGGCAGATATATAACCATTTTCCCTACAAATTTACTTGTCTTTTAAGAACTGTTAGCACTTTTAGTTCAAATTAACCTGTTAGTCTGTGATTGCTTTCAGGATTAAAAATTGTAGGAGCCTACATGTTATAATTCAGCTTCTACATTAAGATACAAACATTTGTCATAGCTTCCTTTTTTTTTCCGCCTAAAGATATTTTTGTTGTTGTTTGTAATTGTGACAGGTGAAATAAAATGGAGTAATTTATGTTAAGGCATTTTAAAATGAATCTGAAAGGCCATTAAGCAGGTGGGCTATGTGCATATCCTCACCAGGTAGAACCAGGAACTTCTGAACAGGGCCAAACCCTAAATACTTCAAGGACTCTGCAAGAACATTTATAACTTGCTATAGTAATGGATTTTTACTTAGTGATGGCCTTAGCAATCAGTTATGTTTAGCCAAGATTAGTTTTCTGCTGCCAACACCAATCAAAATTTTTTGAAGACAATTTTTACAAGCCTTCCCTTTTTGGTTTTAAAACCCCCTGACTTTTGCTGCCTAGTGGGATATTACTTGGGTTGCTGCCCAAATCTGTGTACTTGAATTGCAAATTTTTGATCCCAAATACACCCTTTGGCTTGACTATTGCCTCCTGTCAATTTTAGGTTGACAGTGATGTGAATAGTTTATTTAATGCACTGGTCACATATCCCTTCTAAAATGTAAGGCATTAGGGGCAAGAAATTTTCAGGTTTTCTATTCTATCTCCAGGGCTGAAATGGTGTCTGGCATCAAAAATACTCTTGAAAGCTAGAACTGGAAAAGGCAATAAGCACAAGTACTCTATCCAAAATATGCAATGGACTTGTTGGTTCTGCTTATTTTGTCTTATTTTGTTTGCAGTTTTGTAAAGTCTTGTTAAGATGTGAGGTCTGTCTTTTGTTTCTTAGAAATGTATTATAGTTTCTTTTTAAAAGAGCTTCCTAAAATAGTTTCCTTGCCAAGAGAGGTATGACTTAAAACTCTAAAGGAGTATACTTTTTATGAAAACATGATTTCTCTACATTAGCAAATTCCATTACTTCTTTGAGAGTAATGCAATTCTCTTGATTGAGTCTTTGAGAGCTTGTTTTACTTGCTTGTTTCTCAAGGTGTAAATGAAGGGGTTCAGCATAGGAGCAATGGATGTAATGAGGACTACCACACCCTTGTTACTAGCCACTAATTCCTTTGCTGAAGGCTTAACATAGATGAAAATGCAACTTCCATAGGTGATGGAGACCACAATCATGTGGGAAGAACATGTAGAAAATGCCTTTTTTCTTTGGTGGGCAGAAGAGAATTGTAGAATGGCCTTGATGATGTATATGTAAGATAGAACTACACATATAAGGGTCATAATAAAGGTCAACACAGCACAGACTATGACCATCTGCTCTATGAGCCATGTTTCTGAGCATGATATCTTTAGGAGGGGGGATACATCACAGAAAAAATGGTCAATAACATTAGAGTCACAGAATTCCAGCTTTAAGCCCAGGCTGAGCGGTGGGATTATGACCAAGAAGCCAGTTGTCCAGCACCAAACGATGAGTCTTCTACAGACACTGTTGTTCATGATGGTCACATAATGCAGGGGTTTGCAGATGGCCACATACCGATCATAGGACATGGTGGCAAGGAGAAAAAATTCTGTTACACCAAAAAGATCAGTAAAAAACATTTGAGTGACACAGTTGTCATATGTGATTGTCTTGTCTCCTGTTGATAAGTTGTACAAATATCTGGGAATACAAGCAGAGGTAAATGAGATTTCTAAGAAGGAGAAATTTTGTAGGAAAAAGTACATAGCATTTTTAAGGTGAGAATCTATGAAAGTAAGGGAGATGATTATCAGGTTCCCAGTTATACTCAACATGTAGGTGAGAAATAGAAAGATGAAAATCATAATCTTCAGTTGTGGATCATCAGTTAGTCCCAGTAGGATAAAAGTTGTTACTGTGTGGTTTCTCATCATTGACTTCTGACTTCAATCTGCATTTAGAATTCAGATATATTCGATATGCACAGAGTGGTAATTAATGGAAGAAAAAACTATGCAAACAAGCACATGCACTTAAAAAAAGTTTTATATACAAATATTATCAATACATTGGTATCCTAAGTTCCACAATTGTGTATTTTTGGTAATTTCATGGGAGATTTAAAAAAATCAGAAAAGTCGATATTACACTCCAAAATATTGTGGGTGCTTCCTTATCATTACATTTTATTCACAATTTATATCTTATTTTAGTTAGACCTAGGATTTGATTTTCCCTACAGGTAGATTTGACTGCTAATGCTTTGTGAGATCAATTTGTCCCTGTTCACAGACTGATTCCTAAAGCTAAATCTTAAACTTTCATTACCACCATCATGCATTTCTTCCAAGTTTGATCCTTGTGATAAAGAACAAATATATCACAAATAGTTTGGGACTCACTCTGTATAGGTTCTCCACATCCACTACCAGATATGTTGAGCTCCAGTATTACAATTTAAAAAATACGTGTTTTCTTTAAATAAGTTCTTCCTTACTGATTTTCCTGACTCTCATGATTTTCTGTGTAAAATCACACTCATTTTCCACTGTGGTACAGAATACAGGAAGTGTTTTGATGACAAATATATTGTATAGAATGATAATATGTAGGTGTTGGTTGTAAAATATATAGGCATGTAAAAATCCTTACAATTTTTCTCAGTTTTCAAACTGTTTAATTAAGGTTGGAGTACATTCCGAAAAACTGTTTCTAATATTACTAACTACAAAAAAATTGAGATTGAACTATTAAACATATTCTTCAAGCATGGCTTGCTTTCACTGTGACTCAGTTTTATCATCTAGAGAATGGAAATATTTTCCTTCATGTATACATACTAAGTTAAATGTTAGTATACAAGGTACTTAAAAAGTACATGGCTAATAATGAGTAATAAATGTATTTTAACTATTTTAATGACCTTGTCCAGAATGATTTTCCAGTCATCAATATACTGTAGTCCTGTTTTGTCCTCATGAATCTAATGAAATAATTTATGCCAAAAACCATCATATTTTTTTTGTTTTTAAAGTTTAGCAAATTTCTAAGTAGAATGTGTACTTTCAACCACACAATATTCACAGCATTCTCTCATAACTTAATATCACCTACATGTTTACCTGTCATCTTTTTGCTTTCTAATTTCTATTTCTTTTTTCACTGGTCTTATGTTGAAATAGTTCTTAATACTTCTTAACACACATACTCTGAGTATTTTCTTGAACTCCTTATCTCTAAAAATGATTGCTCTTTAGTCACATAACCAAATGCACTCCAGACATAAAAAGTCTAAAATGAAACTCTCACATTCTCATCCTATTTCTCCCCGTGTTTTTTTTTTTATAATATAACTTGTATATTACATTTATTGAGCCTTTACTATATGCTATATACTGAAACACTTTACATGGATTATCTATCTGGAGTTATCTTCCCTCCAGTGATCTGTATTTCCCCATTCCATCTCAGTCTCCAGTTTTTCTGGGAATGCACATATTTAGCCATTGGTTTTTAATTTTGAGTTCCCAGAATTTGTGCTTGGGAGATGTATCACTTCCATCATGGCATTCAAATTATGCAACTCTTAGGTGACCTCTTATTTATTGTTGCTTAAACTAATGCTATCAATGACTATACACTATCCAAGATTAAATACGCTAAAAATGATGTTCAAAACCCATATTAGAACTTCCACTGCTGAATTTTATACAGTCAGGAAATTCATTTACCAGAGGTGAATGTGACCCAAGTCTCAAAAAAAATTGAACTGAAATGACAGAATTTATAATACTTACACTCTGGGAGTTAATCATAGCTTCTTTCTATTAAGTTGTTTAACTGCAACTGTTCTTATAGCTCCAACTTGAAAACGAATATAATGTTGAAAACCAGCAAGAAACTTCTGGTAACTACTGGTTGAATCTAATCTGGCCACTCCTGCAGTAATAGTGCTTGGGAATATACATAATTTCCTTGAGTTTTTATCTTCAAACAATTGTATCAGTTCCCTCACAATAGCTATAGTGCCATCACAAGCCTAGAAAATAGTTTTTTATTTTTATTTGTCTTTTTTAGCTTTTAATCATTGAGAAGAAAAGCAAGTATAAGGGCACTCCTAGTAGCCTTGGAAGAGTTGATGTTCTGAACTATTTTGCTGAGAGAGAATTTTCAAATTTCAAGCTTGATATTTATTTGCCAAATCTGCAACAAAATTAATAAACGGAGTCCTTGGTGACCCAGATTCAAAAATCACTAATGAATCATCTGTGTAATCATCTTGTATCATCTGACCTTAGGGTAAAAAACAAACATACCTAACACAGTAGTAGTGGGAACGTGGCCTTTGGAGACCGGAAAAGCAATAGAATCATTTAGGACACTGGTAGGACAACACTAACTCTTAACCTAGTCCAGTTTCTTTTTACAAATTCTTATCATGTAAGGAAGTTAAGAGATGATAGATCTCCCTGTCTGCTTTTCTGAATAGTTATAAGATGAACAAATCATATATTAAAACATTTGATTAACTATGTAACAATAAAAAAAATCACAGTGAAAAAGATAAAGACAAATTAGAGGTAGCAAAAGTTAATATTTTGGAGAATATCCTTCCATATTTTCTTTCTTATAAATATATCCATGTTTGTCACGTGTAATAATTGCAAATGCACAAACATTAAAAATACCTCTGTGTTGGGATATACAGATTGTCTCAGCTATTTTATTCTTAGAAATGAACCTAGGTGTATCTCAATAATTATTGATATGCATCATTTTTTTAAGTTTATTTTTGAGAGAGAGAGCAAGCGGGGGAGGGTCAGAGAGAGAAAGAGAATCCCAAGCATGCTCTGCACTGTCAGCATGGAGCCCGATGTGGAGCTCGAACTCACAAACTGTGGAATCATGACCTGAGCTGAAACTGAGAGTCCAATGCTTAACTGACGGAGCCACCCAGGTGTCCAGTGATATGCATCATTTAAAATCTATTTAATATTAGTCCACTGTTTTAATAACATGAAAGTGTCAACCAATTTTTATCACTATTGTAAACATATGCTGCTTCTAAAGTTTCACCATTGTAAAATATCACTGTATGGATACTTATGCTGTTTCCAATTACCTTAAATTGTTTTGGCTTCTTTTATATTTTTGCAATCATAAAAAATTTTACAATGATAAAAAATTGTGAAAATATTTTGTACATTATCAGATAATTGATAGAATTGAAAAATTTTCATAATATTGATATATTTCTAACAGCATTTTAGTTTTATTAATATTAGTTGTTATAAGTAATAATATTTTCTTTAAATTAGGCATATGAGTGTCTTCGTGCATATACCTGAGTCATGAAGGTACATCTTATTTTCTTTTAAATAATTATTACCTTCATTCATTTTTTTTTACTTTAATTTTTATTTTTTAAAATTTACATCCAAATTAGTATATAGTGAAGCAATGATTTCAGTAGATTCCTTAATGCCCCTTACCCATTTAGCCCATCCCCCCTCCCACAACCCCTCCAGCAACCCTCAGTTTGTTCTCCATATTTATGAGTCTCTTCTGTTTTGTCCCCTTCCCTGTTTTTATATTCTTTTTGTTTCCCTTTCCTTATGTTCATCTGTTTTGTCTCTTAAAGTCCTCATATGGGTTAAGTCGTATGATTTTAGTCTTTCTCTGACTAATTTCACATAGCATAATACCCTCAAATTCCATCCATGTAGTTGCAAATGGCAATATTTCATTCTTTTTGATTGCCGAGTAATACTCAATTGTATATATATACCATGTCTTTATCCATTCATCCAGTGATGGACATTTGGGCTTTTTCCATACTTTGGCTATTGTTGATAGTGCTGCTATAAACATGGGGGTGCATGTGTCCCTTCGAAACAGCACACCTGTATCCTGTGGATAAATGCCTAGTAGTGCAATTGCTGGGTCATAGGGTAGTTCTATTTTTAGTTTTTTGAGGAACCTCCATACTGTTTTCCAGAGTGGCTGCACCAGCTTGCATTGCCACCAACAATGCAAAAGAGATCCTCTTTCTCTGCATCCTCACCAACATCTGTTGTTGCCTGAGTTGTTAATGTTAGCCATTCTGACAGATGTAAGGTGGTAGCTCATTGTGGTTTTGATTTGTATTTCCCTGTTGATGAGTGATGTTGAGCATTTTTTTCATGTGTT
>NW_024420558.1:0-11527 GCF_014898765.1 Herpailurus yagouaroundi
CAGAGAAAGAGGATCTCTTTTGCATTGCTGGTGGGAATGCAAGCTGGGACAGCCACTCTGGAAAACAGTATGGAGGTTCCTCAAAAAATTAAAAATAGAGCTACCCTATAACCCAGCAATTGCAATACTAGGTATTTGTCCAAGGGACACAGGTATGCTGTTTTGAAGGGACACATTCATCCCCATGTTTATAGCAGCACTATCAACAATAGCCAAAGTATGGAAAGAGCCCAAATGTCCATCGATGGATGAATGGATAAGGAAAATGTGGTGTGTGTACACACACACACACAATGGAGTATTACTCACCAATCAAAAAGAATGAAATCTTGCCATTTGCAACTACATGGATGGAACTGGAGGCTATTATGCTAAGTAAAATTAGTCAGTCAGAGAAAGACAAAAATCATATGACTTCACTCATATAGGACTTTAAGAAACAAAACAGATGAACATAAGGGAAGAGAAACAAAAATAATATAAAAACAGGGAGTGGGACAAAACAGAAGAGACTCATAAATATGGACAACAAACTGATGGCTACTGGAGGGATTGTGGGAGGGGGGGAGGTGCTAAATGGGTAAGGGGCACTAAGGAATCTACTCCTGAAATCATTGTTGCACTATATGCTAACTAATTTGGATGCAAATTTAAAAAAATGAAAAATAGAATTTAATAAAAAAAGAAAAATAACTCAATATTAAAAAAAACTAAAAAAATTAAAACAAGTT
The DNA here is from genome assembly GCF_014898765.1 of Herpailurus yagouaroundi. Lineage (NCBI taxonomy): Eukaryota > Metazoa > Chordata > Mammalia > Carnivora > Felidae > Herpailurus > Herpailurus yagouaroundi. Next base: position 732 of record NW_024420558.1, read on the forward strand.
GTAAGATATTAAGATTTAAAAAAAAGAATTGCTAAGAGCAAAAGTGATACAAAAAAAAGTTAAACCAACATATACATTAGAAAAGAAAGATTTGTTCGAGATATGCAAGGCTGGTCCAAAATTCTAGAATAAATCAGTGTACTCTTCCATATCAAACAGCTAATGAAGGAAATCAACTGACACAAAAGGACACTGCAAAAATTCCATACCCAATTATGGTAAAAACTCTCAGTATCCCAAGAAAAGAAAAGAATGTACTCAATCTTTTAAACAGCATCTACAATATCTAAACATAACATCATACTTAATGGTGAAAGACAGAATGCTTTCCCTTTAAGATCAGAAACAGATAAGGATATCCACTGTCACCACTCTTGTTTTCACCACTGCAATAAAGCATGAAAATTAAAGGCATATATACTTGAAAAAATAAATAAATAATAGTGTTCTTATTGCAAATGGTATGATTATATATATAGAAAATCCCAGAGAATCTACAAAAAAACTTCCAAGAACTAATAAGTAAAAATATTGTTAGTGTTATTATTTTTTTTTAATTTTTTTTTCAATGTTTATTTCTTTTTGGGACAGAGAGAGACAGAGCATGAACGGAGGAGGGGCAGAGAGAGAGGGAGACACAGAATCGGAAACAGGCTCCAGGCTCTGAGCCATCAGCCCAGAGCCTGACGCGGGGCTCGAACTCACGGACCGCAAGATCGTGACCTGGGTGAAGTCGGACGCTCAACCGACTGCGCCACCCAGGCACCCCTGTTAGTGTTATTATTAACAATAAAGTAATGGGTTACAAGATCAACATACAAAAATCAAATGCACTTGTATATACTGACAATGAAAAAATGGAAACTAAAATAAAAACACAATACCATAACAATTGCCCCAAAAATAGAGGAAACACTTAGGTATAAATTTACCAAAATATGTACACAATCTTTGTGATGAAAAATTATGAAATAAATCAAATACCTAAATAAATGAAGAGGCATATAATATTCATGGACTGGAAGGTCTTTCTAAAATATATATGGAAAGACAAAGACCATAGAATGGACAATAAAATTCTGAAAAATAAAAGTGGAATGAATCACTCATCTCAGTGTCAGGATTTATGATATATCTGAAGTACGTAAGATATCATGGTACTGGTGGAAGAATACACACATAGATCAATGAAACACAATAGAGAACTAAGAAATATATCCACACAATATGTCCAATTAATTTTTAACAAATGATCAAAAGCAATTCGAATGTGTTAGGCTTTTCAATAAATGGTGCTGGAGGTCCATAAGTTTAAATAATGCTCCATAGATTAAAAAGTTAGTCTCTCCCTAAACTTCACACTTTAAACAAAGGCGAACACAAAATGGATCATAGACTCAAATGTAAAAGTAAGACGACATAAAGTTCAGGAAAAAACATAGGAAAAGATCTTTGGGATCTAGGTGTAGGTTCTTTAACTTGACACCAACAGCACAATCTATGAAAGAAAACATTTATAAACTGAACTAAGAGAAAACATTTGCAAACTACACAACCAACAAAGTCCTTATGTCTAGAATAAAGTACATATAAAACAACATAAAACATCATTAATTTTTTAAAAATATTTTTAAGTATTCATAGCATCTTTATTTATGTAGTCCAACGATGAAAAAAATCATTTTAGCCTTTCAGAGGATAAATGCTTAAACACACTATTCCATCCATATCACAGAATGTTATTCAGTAATAAAAAAGAAATAAAATAGTGATTATGCAACACTTTGGATGAACCTCAAGGAAATCATGCTGACTGAAAAAAAAGCCAATCTCAAAAGGACACACTCTACATTATTACACTACAAAGCATTGGTGAAATAACTTAATTATAGAGAGGGAGACCAAATTAGTAGTTACCAGGCCTAAGAGATGATGAAGAAGGAGATGGGTGTGGCTATACAGAGCTATCACAGGGAGCTTGTGGTGATGGTACAGTTTAAGTATCCTTATTGCAGTTGTACTTACACAAAGCTATATATATAATTGTATACAGTCACACATGCAAACACACACACAGACACACACACACACACACACACACACACACACACACACACACAAAGTGTATGTATAACCACTTAAATCTGTTTCTAGAAATTTGTCCATTTCTTCCAGATAGCACAATTTGTTGGCATATAATTGCTCAAAATATTCTCTTATTATTGTGTGTATTTCTGCACACAGAAGTTGGTATCTCTCCTCTTTCATTTGTGATTTTGTGTCTTTTCTTTCTTCTTTCTGATCAATCTGACTAGTGGCTTATCAATTTTTTTAATTCTTTCAACAAGCCAGCTCCTGGGGCACCTGGGTGGCTCAGCCAGTTACGCCTCTAAATTCGGCTCATGTTGGGGCACCTGGGTGGCTCAGTCAGTTGGGCGTCCGACTTCGGCTCAGGTCACGATCTCACGGTCCATGAGTTCTAGCCCCGCATCTGGCTCTGTGCTGACTGCTCAGAGCCTGGAGCCTGTTTCAGATTCTGTGTCTCCCTCTTTCTCTCTGACCTTCCCCCATTCATGCTCTGTCTCTCTCTGTCTCAAAAATAAATAAACGTTAAAAAAAATTAAAAAAAATAAATTTGGCTCATGTCATGATCTCAAGGTTTGTGGGTTTGAGCCCCGCATCAGGCTTTGCGCTGACAGCTCAGAGCCTGGAGCCTGCTTCAGATTCTGTGTCTCCCTCTCTCTCTCTGCCCCTCCCTAGCTCATGCTTTGTCTCCCTCTCTCTCTCAAAAATAAACATTTTTTTAAAAAGCCAGCTCCTACTTTCGTTGATGTGTTCTACTGCTTTTTTATTTTGATATCATTGATTTCCCTTCCAATCTTTATTATTTTCCTTCTTCTGCTGGTTTGGGGTTGTATTTGCTGTTCTTTTTCCAGATCCTTTAGGTGTAAGGTTAGTATGCATATTTGAGACATTTCTTCCTTCTTTAGGAAGGCCTGGATTTATATATACTTCCCTCTTATGACCACTCTTGCTGCATCCCAGAGGTTTTGGACTGTCGTGTTGTCATTTTCATTGGCTTCCATGTACTTTTTAATTTCCTGTTTAATTTCTCAGTTAACCCATTCATTCTTTAGTAGGATGCTCTTTAATATCCAAGTATTCATTGTATTTCCAAATCTTTTCTTATGGTTGATTTCAAGTTTTATAGCATTGTGATCTGAAAATATGCATGGTACAATCTTGATCTTTTTGTACTTGTTGAGAGCTGATTTGTGACCCAGTACGTGATCTGTTTTTGAGAATGTTCCATAGGCACCCGAGAGGAATTTGCATCCCGCAGCTTTAGGGTGAAATGTTCTGAATATATCTGTTAGGTCCATCCAATCCAGTGTGTCATTCAAAGCCATGCTTCCTTGTTGATTTTCTGTTTAATCTGTCCATTGTTGTAAGTGGAGTGTTAAAGTCTCCTACCATTATGTTATTATTATCAATGAATTTCTTTATGTTTGTGATTAATTGATTTATATATTTGGGTTCTTTCAAGTTGGGGGCATAAATATTTACAATTGTTTGATCTTCTTGGTATACCCCTTAATTATGATAGAATGCCCTTCATCTCTTGTTACAGTCTTTGTTTTAAAATCTAGCTTGTCTGATATAAGTATGGCTACTTTGGCTTTCCCTTGACATCCATTAGCATGATAAGATTGTTCTCCATGCCCTCCTTTCAATCTTCAGGTGTCTTTAGGTCTAGAATGAGTCTCTTGTAGGCAGCATATGGATGTGTCTTATTTTTTTATCCATCTGACACCCTATGTCTTTTCATTGGAGCATTTAGTCCATTTACATTTAGAGTGATTATTGAAAGATATGAATTTAGTGCCATAGTGTGGCCTGTAGAGTTGGTGGTGTTTCTGGGTGATGCTCTCTGATCCTTTCTAGTCTTCGTTGCTTTTGGTCTTGTTTTGTCTTGCCTTGTTTTGTTTTGTTTTGTTTTGTTTTGTTTTGTTTTTCTCCACTCAAAGAGTTCCCCCTTAAAATTTCCTTCAGGGCTGGTTTAGTGGTTACAAGCTCCTTTAGTTTTTGTTTATCTGGAAACTCTTTATCCCCGCTTCTATTTTGAATCATAGCTTTGCTGGATAAGGAATTCTTGGCTGCATACTTTTCCAATCCAGCATGTTGAAAATATCCTGACACTCCTTTCTGGCCTGCCAAGTTTCTATGGACAGATCTGCTGTGAACCTGACCTGTCTTCCCCTTTAGGTTAAGGACAGTTTTTCCCTTCCTCTTTTCATAATTCTTTGTCTGTGCATTTTGTGAATTTGACTATGATATACCTTGGTGATGGTCAGTTTTTGTTGAACCTAATGGGAGTTCTCTGTGCTTATTGGATTTTGATGTCTGTGTCCTTCCCAGATCAGGAAAGTTTTCAGCTATAATTTGTTCACATAAACCTTCTGCCCCTTTCCCTCTCTCTATTTTCTGGGACTTCTATGATTCAAATGTTATTCATCTTTAATAAGTCACTGAGTTCTCTAAGTCTTGTATCATGACCTTTTGCCTTTATTTCCCTCTTTTTTTTCTGCTTCATTATTTTCCATACTTTTATCCCCTATATTACTGATTTTCTGCTCTGCTTCATTCATCCTAGCTGTCATGGCATCCATTTGAGATTGCATCTTGGATACAGCATTTTTAATTTTGGCCTAAGTAAATTTTAGTTCTTTTGTCTCCACAGAAAGGGATTCTCTGGTGTCTTCTATGCTTTTTCAACCCTAGCTAGGATTCTTAAAACTGTGGTTTTAAATTCTAATTCAGACATTTTACTCACATCTGTGTTGATTAAATCCATTATTTATTTCTGTTCTTTCTTTTGGGGTGAATTTCTCTGTCTTGTCATTTTGGAGAAAGAAAAACAGTAAAATAAAAAATTAAAATTAAAAAATCAAAGAGAAAAAAAGATTCAAGTAAAGAAAGATAGATCTTAGGTGTGTTTCAACCTGCTTGTTGAAAAAAGATTGACAGAATAGAGAAAAAAGAAGAAGGGGAAAAGTTTAATTTTTTAATTTTAAATAATAAAATAGAGTAAAATAAAATAAAGAAAATAAAATAGAATGTTTTTAATTTACAAAACAAAAAACAATAAAAAAAGAATTTGCTCTTTCTGTATCCAAGAAATAAAAAGAAAAGAAAGAAAAAAATGAAAACAATTTAAGCAAAAACAGAAGTAAAGAAAACGAACAAATAAATGAACCAGCAAGCAGAAGGAAACCTGACTGAAGTTACAACCAGTTTCCCCTCGAACTGAAACTTTGAAGCATACTAGTCTGTAGACTAAGCAGGTGGGAAGGATTTGTTTTGATCTTCTGGGGGATGTGCCTGGAGGGTGCAGGTGTGTGGCGCTTGGTGTAATGGCTCCATTCTCCACTTGGTGGCACTGATTAGCTTACTGGGGTGGATCCCTGTATGTGCCAGAGGTTAAAATGGCTTCACCCAGCTCCCTAGTCTTTGGCACAGGAACTTTGCACTTCCCTGACCTATGATCAAGCACCCCTCCCTTGTCTCAGGTCTCCATCCACTCCCTGCCTCTACCTTGTCCATGACTAAGCTGTCCACCTGCCAGGTAGTGCCTCCCTCCAGAGTTTTGTCTCAGATGAGGCTGTTTCAAAACTCCACACTTCAGAGACCCACACTAATTCTCTGGGGGTGGGTCTCACACAGCAATGGCTGGTTGCCAGCTTGTTCCAGAAAACATTCCAGTGATCATGCAGCAGGAGAGGCTCAGAGTTTATGGAAAAACAACACAAAGCTGGTGCCAGGATTTTACCACACTCTGGCATCTTTGTCTCAATATCAGCAAATGTGGCTGCTCTCCAGGGTCCATGAGGACTTTTGCCCACAGGGAGGCTGTATGTCCTCTACCAAATTGCACTCCAAGCAGGAGAACAGCTTCTCACCATGTGGCACACAGACCCCTCAGACCACACTGCCTGATCCTAGGGATTCACCCTACTTCCTCACCAGAGCACTCCCAGACACTGAGCTCCAGAACTTCAGACTCTGCACTCCATTGTTTATAGAATCCTGGTGGTATTGAAAACCTCTCTGTTCTCTCAAATTTTGGGGTTTTGGGGAACAGATTTCTTGTCCAGTCCCCTGCAAGTGTTTTAATTCTTTCTCTCTCTCTCTTCCTTTCCAGGTACTTTCAGGGGTGAGTGCTTTTCTTGCACAATCCCAATGTGCTGCAATCATCCCTTTTCTCTTTCTCTTTCTGTCCTTTCCTTGTGAAAACAGCTCCCTACCCTCCATGGTTCTGCAGCTTTTCTCTCCCCCAATTCACCTCTCCATACCATATACCTGCCAAATTCTGTGGCTCAAATTATGCAGATTGTTTCATTAATCCTCAGGTCAGTTTCTTAGGTGTTCGAAGTGCTTTGATGCTGATCTAGCTGCATTTCAGGGGCAAGACAAGCTCAGAGTCTCCATACTTCTCTGCCACTTCTATAACCACTGAATCTGAATAAGCTCTATGGGTTGTACCAATGTCAATTTCTTGGTCTTGATATTATTAAACCATAGTCATATAACACATTAATATTGAGGGAGGCTGGGGAAGTATAGATTGGACTTCCCTGTACATTTCTTTGCAATGCCCTGTGAATCTTTAATTATTTCAAAACAATTACAAAAAAGGTTTTTGATAGATAATGTGGCTGGTATATTATAATATGGAGCAGGAGAGGAGTGAGGCCTTATACTGAGGGGCAGCAGTTCACCTGACTGACTTATAAAGGGTGTCCTTAATGAGCCTTTCATTGAACTAATATATCTAGTTTCTTCTAACCTCCTCACTTTTTGTTTCTGCCAGGGTAAAAGCCATGTTGAATTGGCCTCTTTAAAGGACTTTTATTACTTCAACATGACTGTTGGGAGGGAGGGAAAAGCATTTTCTGAATGGCTATTAATAACAGCCATTAATTAATGAAAGATTAATAAATATTTATAATTATGTAATTTTGAAAGGTTGTACAATTATACACAAAAAAAAGTCAAATTCTAGAATAAAAAGAAGTCTTCTCAAAAATAAATTGGCATTAAACTGTATTTTTTAATTACTAATGACTGTAACTGATTAAAGTACATTGAATTTGGGAAGGAGGGAAGATGGCGGCGTAGGAGGATGCTGGGCTCACCGCGCGTCCTGCTGATCACTTAGATTCCACCTACACCTGCCTAAATAACCCAGAAAACCACCAGAGGATTAGCAGAACGGAGTCGCCGGAGCCAAGCACAGACGAGAGGCCCACGGAACAGGGTAGGAAGGGCGGCGAGGCGGTGCGCGCTCCACACACTGGCGGGAGGGAGCCGGGGCAGAAGGGCGGCTCGCCGGCCAAGCAGAGCCCCCGAGTCCGGCTTGCAAAAAGCGGAGGGGCCTGACGGACTGTGTTCTGACAGCAAGCGCGACTTAGCGGCTGGGAGGTCATAAGTTAACAGCTCTGCTCAGAAAGCGGGAAGGCTGGAGGACAAAGGGAAGGAAAGCTGCTGAGCCCCCGGACGACAGAGCTCAGTTAGGTGGGGAACAAAGGCGCTCGCCAGAGCCATCTTCCCCGCCCATCCCCCAGCCAAAATCCCAAAGAGAACCAGTTCCTGCCAGGGAACTTGCTCGCTCCGCGCAAACACCCAACTCTGCGCTTCTGCGGAGCCAAACCTCCGGCAGCGGATCTGACTCCCTCCTGCTGCCACAGGGCCCCTCCTGAAGTGGATCACCTAAGGAGAAGCAAGCTAAGCCTGCCCCTCCTGCCCCTGTGCACCTTGCCTACCCACCCCAGCTAAGACGCCAGATCCCCAGCATCACAAGCCTGGCAGTGTGCAAGTAGCCCAGACAGGCCACCCCACCCCACAGTGAATCCCGCCCCTAGGAGAGGGGAAGAGAAGGCACGCACCAGTCTGACTGTGGCCCCAGCGGTGGGCTGGGGACAGACATCAGGTCTGACTGCGGCTCCGCCCACCAACTCCAGTTATACACCACAGCACAGGGGAAGTGCCCTGCAGGTCCTCACCACGCCAGGGACTATCCAAAATGACCAAGCGGAAGAATTCCCCTCAGAAGAATCTCCAGGAAATAACAACAGCTAATGAGCTGATCAAAAAGGATTTAAATAATATACCAGAAAGTGAATTTAGAATAATAGTCATAAAATTAATCGCTGGGCTTGAAAACAGTATAGCTGACAGCAGAGAATCTCTTGCTACAGAGATCAAGGGACTAAGGAACAGTCACGAGGAGCTGAAAAACACTTTAAATGAAATGCATAACAAAATGGAAACCACCACAGCTCGGATTGAAGAGGCAGAGGAGAGAATAGGTGAACTAGAAGATAAAGTTATGGAAAAAGAGGAAGCTGAGAAAAAGAGAGATAAAAAAATCCAGGAGTATGAGGGGAAAATTAGAGAACTAAGTGATACACTAAAAAGAAATAATCTACGCATAATTGGTATCCCAGAGGAAGAAGAGAGAGGGAAAGGTGCTGAAGGGGTACTTGAAGAAATAATAGCTGAGAACTTCCCTGAAGTGGGGAAGGAAAAAGGCATTGAAATCCAAGAGGCACAGAGAACTCCCTTCAGACGTAACTTGAATCGATCTTCTGCACGACATATCATAGTGAAACTGGCAAAATACAAGGATAAAGAGAAAATTCTGAAAGCAGCAAGGGGTAAACGTGCCCTCACATATAAAGGGAGACCTATAAGACTCGTGACTGATCTCTCTTTTGAAACTTGGCAGGCCAGAAAGAGTTGGCACGAGGTTTTCAGTGTGCTAGACAGAAAAAATATGCAGCCGAGAATCCTTTATCCAGCAAGCCTGTCATTTAGAATAGAAGGAGAGATAAAGGTCTTACCAAACAAACAAAAACTGAAGGAATTTGTCACCACTAAACCAGCCCTACAAGAGATCCTAAGGGGGACCCTGTGAGACAAAGTACCAGAGACATCACTACAAGCATAAAACATACAGACATCACAATGACTGTAAACCCATATCTTTCTATAATCACACTGAATGTAAATGGATTAAATGCGCCAACCAAAAGACATAGGGTATCAGAATGGATAAAAAAACAAGACCCATCTATTTGCTGTCTACAAGAGACTCATTTTAGACCTGAGGACACCTTTAGATTGAGAGTGAGGGGATGGAGAACTATTGATCATGCTACTGGAAGCCAAAAGAAAGCTGGAGTAGCCATACTTATATCAGACAAACTAGACTTTAAATTAAAGGCTGTAACAAGAGATGAAGAAGGACATTATATAATAGTGACAGGGTCTATCCATCAGGAAGAGCTAACAATTATAAATGTCTATGCGCCGAATACCGGAGCGCCCAAGTATATAAAACAATTACTCATAAACATAAGCAACCTTATTGAGACGAATGTGGTAATTGCAGGGGACTTTAACACCCCACTTACAGAAATGGATAGATCATCTAGACACACGGCCAATAAAGAAACAAGGGCCCTGAATGAGACATTGGATCAGATGGACTTGACAGATATATTTAGAACTCTGCATCCCAGAGCAACAGAATATACTTTCTTCTCGAGTGCACATGGAACATTCTCCAAGATAGATCATATACTGGGTCACAAAACAGCCCTTCATAACTTTACAAGAATTGAAATCATACCATGCATACTTTCAGACCACAATGCTATGAAGCTTGAAATCAACCACAGAAAAAAGTCTGGAAAACCTCCAAAAGCATGGAGGTTAAAGAACACCCTACTAACGAATGAGTGGGTCAACCAGGCAATTAGAGAAGAAACTAAAAAATATATGGAAACAAACGAAAATGAAAATACAACAATCCAAACGCTTTGGGACGCAGCAAAGGCAGTCCTGAGAGGAAAATACATTGCAATCCAGGCCTATCTCAAGAAACAAGACAAATCCCAAATACAAAATCTAACAGCACACCTAAAGGAAATAGAAGCAGAACAGCAAAGGCAGCCTAACCCCAGCAGAAGAAGAGAAATAATAAAGATCAGAGCAGAAATAAACAATATAGAATCTAAAAAAACTGTAGAGCAGATCAACGAAACCAAGAGTTGGTTTTTTTGACAAACCTCTAGCCAGGCTTCTCGAAAAGAAACGGGAGATGACCCAAATAGATAAAATCATGAATGAAAATGGAATTATTACAACCAATCCCTCAGAGATACAAACAATTATCAGGGAATACTATGAAAAATTATATGCCAACAAATTGGACAACCTGGAAGAAATGGACAAATTCCTGAACACCCACACTCTTCCAAAACTCAATCAGGAGGAAATAGAAGCTTGAACAGACCCATCACCAGCGAAGAAATTGAATCGGTTATCAAAAATCTCCCAACAGATAAGAGTCCAGGACCAGATGGCTTCCCAGGGGAGTTCTACCAGATGTTTAAAGCAGAGATAATACCTATCCTTCTCAAGCTATTCCAAGAAATAGAAAGGGAAGGAAAACTTCCAGACTCATTCTATGAAGCCAGTATGACTTTGATTCCTAAACCAGACAGAGACCCAGTAAAAAAAGAGAACTACAGGCCAATATCCCTGATGAATATGGATGCAAAAATTCTCAGTAAGATACTAGCAAATCGAATTCAACGGCATATAAAAAGAATTATTCACTATGATCAAGTGGGATTCATTCCTGGGATGCAGGGCTGGTTCAACATTCGCAAATCAATCAATGTGATACATCACATTAACAAAAAAAAAGAGAAAAACCATATGATCCT
>NW_024420559.1:0-5484 GCF_014898765.1 Herpailurus yagouaroundi
CCCACCAAACCATCCACCCACTCACCCATCTATCCATCCATCCATCCATCCGTCCATCCACCCACCCATCCACCCGTCTACACACCCATTCACCCACCAAACCATCCACCCACCCACCCATCTATCCATCCATCCATCCGTCCATCCACCCACCCACCCACCCGTCTACACACCCATTCACCCACCAAACCATCCACTCACCCACCCACTCATCCATCCATCCATCCATCCATCCATCCATCCATCCATCCATCCACCTGTCTATACACGCATCCGCCCATTCACCCACCCATCCACTCATCTATCCATCCATCCAACCAAAAACACACACAAGGTAGCTCTTTTTCTCTACTTCTCTACACCTGCACTGGGAACACAGGGTTGAATGAGATACTCAATTCCCTGTGCTCTCCTGGAACACAGGGTGGATGAGATGCGTCTCTCTATCCTTGACAAGTGCAGTCCTTGGGTGGTCCATCAGCAAACAGCTGCAGAGCAGGAGACCAGGGCTAAGTGAGAACACAACTGAAGGGCACTCGCTCTTCCTGGAGGAACTTAGGGAAACGGGGTTACCTATGTCTTGCATCCCAAAGTCAGAAGCCACTTGCAGACAGGCCCCGGGCTCCGTCTGTGTGGGTGTAGGACCGCTCAGCAGGACAGGTTCACAGACGAGCGTTCGCAGGCTGTGAACAGACCTGCTCAGCCCCCGTGTCCACGGTGCGGCACAAAGTGCCTCAGGTAGGTGCCCTGGGAAGGAGCTTCTGTGTGGAGCCAATGAGTCAGCAGGCGGCCAAGGACACTCCACTGTTTTTCCAGACTCTGAGAGCCACCTCCTGACATTTTGTGCCATTATAAGCAGTGACTTAAGCATCTGGATAGAGGATACAGGGGAATGCAGACAGCCAGCGCCGGGACAGGGCAGCAAGCTGGGGGCGGCGAGGATCGTAAACGTTCCCAGCCCCAGTCAGCGTCTCCCCGCGGGGGGCTGGGGGGGGGGGCTCAGTGAGCAAGTCAAATGGCTTTTGTTCCTTTTGTTTTGTTCATTCCACAAAGGATTTCACTTGACTCATGATTTCCCAACCAGCTCCTTCTGTAGCTAAAGAAAGCAAGAGTGAATAATTGCTCTGGTTTTTTGCTAGTTGGTTTTTTTTTTTTTCCTTCATTACAGGAATGTGTAAACACCCTGGGTTTTTAAGGATGAGCTGCCAGACCCCGTGTGTCGGAGGCTCCTGCTTTCGGGCAATGGCTGGCATCCTGGCTGGGGAAACCAGGCTGACCCTTTTGGCAAGATCCGACCATCACTACGCTGCTGGGGACCCCGGCCTGGGTGCCACTGGCCACACTCGAAGTTCAGATCCATCTGTTATGAATTGAGCCATGGCCCCCCAAAATGTGTCAAAATCCTAATTTCTAGAACCCCAGAATGTGACCACATTTGGAGGTAAGGTCTTTAAAGGGGTAACTAAGTTAAAATGGAGTCACCAGGGTGGTCCCTGACCCAACGTAACAGGAAGTGTCCTTTTAAGTGACATCAGGACACAGACACGCACAGAAGGACGACCACGGGAGGACATGGGGAGAAGTGGCCATCGGCAAGCCAAGGAGACAGGCCTGGGGAGGAAGCAGCCCTGTCCACACCTTGATCCCAGCTTTCAGGACTGGGAGAGAATAAACATCTGTGGTTTAAGCTCCTGGTCTGTGGTGCTTTGTTACGCAGCCTGAACTGACTAACACACCGTCCTTCCCTCCTCTGCACCCATGACCTGGGCCTTCCCTGCCCCCACCGGCCCCGTCCTGGGCAGTAAGTCCCCAGGTGTGACGGATGGGCCCCCACCCAGCCCTGCTCCAGCCCAGGGAGACGGCGGCTCAGAGAGGCCCACGTGGGGGGTGAGGCCCACGCAGAGAAGGAGGCCAGGAGGAGCTGTGTCAGCCTGGCCCTGGTTCTGGAAGGAATCACCCCCCCCCCCCCCCCCCCGGCCCCGGCCTCTCCCCACCATTGCCTTGGGAAGGCGCACCTGGCAGTCTGCCGGGCACGCTCCCCCTGAAGTGGCATTGCACGGGGTGGGAACAGGGCTGGGAGTGGAGGGAGAAGCGGCTGCCCTTTCTGGGAGGTGCACGCACACCACAGAGCTGGACGTTCCGGGAAGAGCACCCTGGCCCACCTCCTTCTGCACCAGACGCTCCGGGCCACGAAGATGACCCTGCGCCCCGATCCTCTCCAGTCACCCCCGCCGTGGGGCCGCAGATTGGGGCCGCACGGGTCTCCCGTACAGTCTCAGCGGCAGGCGGGGGCGGCGCCGACTCGGGTGGGGCGGCACGGGGGGCAGCCCCCACGAGAGAGACGGGGCACACGCGAGGTTCTTTGTGGACGGCAACCTTCTGAGCCTCAGCCCTGTTGACGTTTGGGGCCTGTTGTGAGTTGAACGGTGTCCCCCAGGGGATATGTCCAAATCCCAACCCCCAGAGCCCGAGGACATGGCCTTCTGGAACCAGGGGCTTTGCAGATGCAATTCAGAGGTCATAGTGAATTAAGTGTGCCCTCCACCCCAAGACTGGAGTCCTTATGCCAGGTGGGGAGCTGGCCAGATGCACGCCGAGAAGAGGCTGAGGGACGCCTGGGTCCCCCGGGAGCTGGAAGGGGCAGGAGGGACCCTCCCGGAGCCTGCGCAGAGATGGGCTGGGGGAGAATAAAGTCCGCAGCGTCGGGCCCCGCCCTGGTCATTCGCTGCGGCGGCTGCAGGGACCTAAGAAAGGACACCGTCGTGTCTTCTGCGGAGGGCAGGGCCGTGGCGCAGGCAGGTGGGGAGGCAGCGTGTCGGGCAGCACTAGGTCCTATAATCGCAGCGGCCGTTTCCAGCGGGGGGTGGGGGCGGGGGTCCCTGACCACCAGGCGGCTGTCAGATGCCTTCACGACGGCGCTGTGTCCTGGGGAAGGTGCCTTTGTCCTGGTTGCACAAAGCCCTGCCGAGTGCCCCAACGGCCCCCAGCAGCCACGACGGAGGGACCCCCGCCCCGAAGCAAGCGGCTCCAAGGATGGGCTCACTGCCCGCTGTCACGTCCCCCAGGCGCCTCGGAAACGGAGCCATTTGGGACGCCTGCATTTGCGACGCCTCTGGAAACGCCTGCCCGATCTCCTGCGGGGTCTTTCTGGGGCAGACGGTCCATTCCCCCCAAGTGCACGTGGGTGCCGAGGGAGGGCCGGACCAGAATCGGGCAAGGGAGGCCCAGCTCCAGAGGGCACCCACGCCCCACGTCCCGGCTTTGCTGCGGCGGCCCCCCCCCCCCCCCCCATTAAGGAAGCGTCGACCTCCAGGTGCTGGAGCGCGGCCCGGCCTCCTGCCTTCTCCACAGTTGGGCTGAGGGTGGGGGCGATGAGGAGTTAGGTTTGCGTCCCCAGGCGGGTGCGGGTGTGGGCTGGGACACAAAGAGGGATACTCATGTCACCCCTCCCGGCCCTTGGGGCAGACGGTGGAGGCTCGCGGGGCAAGTGGGGACGCAGAGTCCCGGGACCCCAGCCAGCCGCCCAGGCTCCGGGGCGCAGGGGTGCAGGCTCGGGGAGGCCGTTCCTGAAGGCGTGTCCTCAGGACGGGACGGCTCCCAGCCTGCAGGCTCTCTGGGGCTCCTGGGCAGAGGCCCCCGGGCTCCGGGTCCAGCCCACCTCCAGGAGCCCCACGCTGCTCCGTCCAGAGTGCGGGAGTCCCAGGAACGGGCTTCTGTAAGCCTCTCATCCTTCCTCAGTGGGGGGGGGGGGTGCAGCCTGCAGCCTGGGCACTCAGGTGCCTTCCCCAGCCCGCCTCCCGAGGGGCCGATGGGGGCAGACCGGGCCCAGCCGTGCTCTGTCACCTCCCCTCCACCTCCCTCCAGGTCTGCACGGCGGAGAACCCATGCGGTGTCCTGGCAGGACGGGTGGGACATCAGCCTCCAGATCAGAGGACGTCGGTGACCTGGTGTCATACTTCCCCGCCCGGGGGACTCAGGCACATTCCTGCGGTCACACATACGAGGGGAGAAACACCAATCGTACCGGCACGCCTGCCTTTTGGGCCACATCCCTGGTCCTCACCTGGGCCTGGAGAAGTCCCGAGTTCACCCCCCAACAACAGACAGTCGGCCCCAGGCAGGGGACACGCGAGGTCTGGGGTCCGTCCCTCTGAGCCTCCCAGGTCCCAAGCAAACACACTTCTCCTGGGGCAACAGAAGTGCTCGGAGCCCCCACCGCTGCCCCGCGAGGGAAGGCCCGCCAGCCGAGCGTGTGAGCGCACACGTGGCGTGCAGACGCGCACGTGAGCAGATGTGCCTGCGAGCGGGTGCACAACACGTGCACGAGGACTCGTGTGGGACGTGTGCAGACGTGCGCGTGAGCAGCTGTCCCTGGGCCATGAGCCACAGCGTCTGCGCCGGCCCGGAAGGAGCCCGGTGAAGGCGGCGGGGGTGTCTCCCTCCCAAGCCACTGAGAGAGGGTCGGTGGCCAGGCCTCGGACGCCGTGGGGGCCCCTGGTGCAAACTGGGGAGGGGGCTTCCCACAGCACCCCCCCCCCCCCGGCGCCCTTCTCTTCCCGACAGCCTGGCCCCGGCGATGGGAGGCCTCGGGGCCACGGGCGACAGCTGGATGACGCACCCCGTGTCCACAGTTCCGTCAGGAGGGGCTCGTCCGAGTCGCAGAGACCCCTCTGTGCTGCCCGGTTTCTCACGTGCTCGTCCATCCCAGCTCGGGAGGAAACTCAGCTTCTCCACAGCGTGTGGTCCACACCCCTACGTCCCCCCGGACCCCGAGGTCCGCACTGTGCTGATCCCTACACCCCCCTCGGTTCCGGCACAGGCCAGGCGCAGGGGGGACGTTGAGGCCGAGTGATCAGCACGTTCACCACAGCGGCCGCACAGGAAAGCCCGGCCTGACGTGGCCCCGCCCGCCACGACTCCCCTCCCCCGCCCTCTCACTCCCACCCATCGTCACACAAGGACCTCTGCCCAGCTGTCCCTCCAGTGCGTCACTTCCACACGTCAGGAGTGGCCGTGGCTGGGGACAGGTGAGTCCACTCCTCCCCCGCCCCCCGCCGACTGGGACAGGCTGGGGCAGCCGGTCATGCTCGTGTCCCAGCTCTGGCCTCCAGTGCTAGAGACGATGGGGGTCCAGCCATCTCCAGTGAAGACAGAAAAGTACCACGGTCTCGTTGCGGCCTCGGGGTTTAAATGAAGTAGGGATTTGCAAACCTCGGTCCCCAACCCCGAGAGATCAGGAGGGAGGCACTGAGCCGGGAGAGGCTTCAGCAGTGGCTGAACCTACAACCACTCTAGAAAAGAAAGTCTATTAATTAAGGGAAAACATGAGAGGGGTGGGGGTTTGTTCCCCCGACGGAGAACAGTGCTTGGTGTCTCCCCTCAGATCCCAAGGTCATCTGAAGCTCCCGCCTCCGGACCGTAACTCGGGCAGCAGAGGTCAGCGACAGAGGTCAGCGACAGGGCCGGGGATCCTGTGGAGGTCCT
>NW_024420559.1:5584-11501 GCF_014898765.1 Herpailurus yagouaroundi
GGGGACGCACAGATTCCACCCCCTGAAAGGACCGGGCAATGTAGACTCTGAGTCCAGGCCGGGCTCCGGCGTGTGCGGTCGGGGCGGCTCACGGGCGGAACCGGGGACGCAAGCCTGTTCTGGGGCCGATCCCAGCAGAAGACAAACCCAAAGACACGAGTGACTACAAAGGAAGGACATGGGGACTCACCCCTAAGGCCACAGGCTGAAGGACAGGGACGGGGCCGGGATGGTGCCTCAGACCGTCACACAGGTGCGTGCTGCATCGGGGCCCTGCCCCTGGGGGCCTGAGAGCCCGGCTGAGGTTTCTGTCCTTCCGCACAGCCCTGGGCACGGGCAGCCTCCGTCCACGGACACGTGGGAGTGCCGGGGGTGGGGAGGGCGGCCCCGGGAGTCCAGGGGGAAAGGCATGAGCGCTGCTGACCGGATGCCTGTTTTATACCCTGCTGATCAGACGCACCCGGTCCAGACCGTCCCGCCGTCATGGGATGGGAACGAGGCTTTGCTGACAGCCAGGTGGGGACTGTCAGCGCTTCCAAACACACAGCAGGAGCACTGCTGACCGAGAGGCTCCGAAACAGACCCGCCGACAACACGCCGGTCTCCCCTAGACAGGCGACTCCAGGGGCAGAGGCCCCTCCACCCCACACAAGCACGCCGGTCCCCACAGGCCGACCCGGCCAGTCCCTCCAGTGCCCTGGGCCACAGTCTGAGCCGTGACCTTCCTTGGCCTGGCTCCTTGTGCCCTCGGAGCAGGGGCCTGCCTGCCCCAGCCTCACGCTGCCTGCTGGCTTCTGTGGATGTTGAACCCCAGCCCGTTTGCACGTTTCAGCTGCCGGTTCTGAGCCCCCCCCCCCCCCCGGCTCACTGTGGGGGAAGCTGATCTGAACTCCACTGTGGGGGAAGCTGAGCGGTGAACTCAGGAGCCCACGGAGCTGCTGGGCAAGACTGTCACCGACCACGTGGGTTCAGAGTGCACCCCACCAACACCAGTGAGCTCGCTCCAACAGGAAAACGATCATTTCGCATTTCACTTTCATGTTTCAGAAAAGCACTTAAATAGCACAAGGTCCTGGGGAAACCACAAGTGGGAGACCCACTCCCAAAAGGGCCAGACCTCCAAGCGGAGGCTCAAACCCGCCGTGGGTTCTCGTGGTTCTGGGGTTGGGGGGGCACAGCAAGAGAATGGGGTTGAACCACAGAAGCTCACCCTTCACCACGTGGATGAGCTCACGGGCCCTTGCTGGCTTCCCATGTCCTGTATCCCATTAGGGACAGTCCCCACCACTGGGGAGGACGTGGGCCAGTCAGAGGCTCAGGCAAGGGCTCCCGTTTTACGCCTGGTGGCGGGTTTTATAAGTTTTCAAACTGTGTGTGGTGCAGAAACTACCTGCTGGGCATCCAGGCACCTGTGTGCACCGGTCCCTCCTCGCCATAGAAACCTCCGGAACGAGGCACTCAAGTTGCGCGAGGCCAGTGCTGCTGGACGCCGGCCGCCACGCCTTGGGGGTCATCTCGCAAACGGGACACAAGCTGCCTGAGCCTCCTCCCGCTTCCTCTGTGTCCTTCAGAGGCCGGCGGCTCCCCGACTTCCTCCCCGCGTCTGCTGGGCCCGGCGGGGACGCTGCGCAAACACGTCCTGGCCTTCGGCCGAGTCCGCAGCGATCTCTTCTCGCGGAAAAATACTGGAACGATGGTGAAAACGTTGACGTTGATTTTATCGCTTTAGCCCGGTTCTGACTTATTAATTTTCCTCGGGTTGATTCGTCTGGTGAGATGCAAGGAAATCCCTTTATGTCTGAAGCCTCGGAGGGACGAACTCCTCAGATTGTGTCTTCACCGAAAACGAAGGCCGTTGCGGTGTCTGACCGGGCGGGCTTCCCCGGGGGCCGTGCGAAAACTGTTTTCCGGGTCAATCCCGACCGCGGAGACACTTCGTGGGGGAAGAATGCTGGAAGCATGAAACACGGCCTCCCTCGCGTGTCTGTTTGCCCTTTATCTACTTTTCTGTGTTTTCCAAATACTTTAGAGGGAGAACGTGTTACAAGAAAACAAGTTACCGGCTCAGAAAGTTCAGGGTCAGCCTCCAGCATGCGCTACCAACTGAACCATCTCACAGCAGAGCAAGAATCCAGGGGGCGCTGAGCCCCCATCCCAGGGGACCGGCTGGGATGCAGGCACTGAGGCCCCCACCTCCACACGGGGAAGACGAGGCCCAAAGACACACAGCCCGGGTCCCAGGTGGCTCACACGTGTGCCCCACACTGGGCCACCGGGCGACGCGGCCACCGGCCGGAGACCCTACAGGAACCTTGAGTTTGGATTCTGCCCCCAGAATTTGGAGAGACGACATGGATGAGGTCGCAAGTCCCCCGCCAGTGGTCCTTTGTTACGTCGGCGGCAGGACACGACGCGCTTTCTGTCCGTGTGGGCATCGAGGGAGGGGTGAGGGCCCCTCAGAGACGCCGATATGGAGTCAGGGCAGGAGCGAGAGGACTGCAGGGCCCCGTGTGGACCACCTGGGCCAGGTGAGGAGGGGTGGAGACAGCCCAGAGCGGGGCCCAGCTCAGCGCCACGGCTCCCCTCCCACGCTCGGGCACGCGGCCCCGGCCCCTGGCGAGATCTCCACTCGCGACCCTGCGCTGTGATGATTTTCCAAATGTCTGTCGCTTTGGAATCCACGCTTCCGGACTCGCCGGTGAAATGAGTGGGGGTGGAAACAAGGCTGTGAAATGACCGAAGGGCCAAGGGGGAGAGGCAAACGAGCGCGCGGACGGGGTGTGGGCCACGAGCTGCGGAGGGCACACGGGCCGTCTCAGCGCCAGCCCTCCTCCCAAGGACCCGCGACGGGCCCCACACTGGTGCCCCCCGCCCTGGGGGAGATCTAGTCCCCCCGGGGGGCACCGGCAGGGCTGGCTGCCGCCTGGGTTCCGTGGGAAGAACCGCTCCTGGGGCCCCAGCTTCCACGGCCTCTCCCCGCGGGTCTCTCCTCCTCTTAAAGGGACCCACCCGAATGACCCCATCTTCCTCCACCTGCGAAGACCCGATTTCCAAATGAGGCCGGGGGTTGGTAGGACCAGAATGCATCGCATCAGGCGACAGAGTTCAGCCCACGGCAACTGTGCAGAGAGCCAGGCCCCCGAAGATGTGGAAGGTGTTCAGATCCCTCCCCACACACACCTGGGGCAAGCCTCTGGCTGTGGCTTCCCGGCCTGAGCCCCAGGGAGACGGATGCAGGGACAGGAGCGCCCCGCAGGGGTGGGGACCGGGGAGGGAGCCTGCTCTGTGCCAGGAGCCCGGCGCACTTCGGGGACAGCGGCACCGCGGCTGCTCCCCAGACGGCAGTCACTCGCCCTCCCCTGGGGAATCTCCGTGGGCCCCTGACCCCATCTCCTTCTTTCCATTAAAAAGAGCGCCTTTATCTAAACCCTCCCTTGAAGGGCTCCGTGCAAGATTTCAGGATAAGGATAAAGAATGTGTCTCCAGTTTAAGCCTTGGGGAAATCTGCATCGAGTAACAGCAGGCATTCAACCAGAAGTCGGCCAGCTGCGGAAGTCAGGAGCACAGTCCTACCAGGGTGCTGTCCGACAGGAGTTTTAAAATATTTAAGGAAACTTGAAGACCAGTCTGTGGGGCAAGGGGCCTGAGGACGCTGCGGGGAGCACGGGCACAGGCGGGGCCAGGCGGGCTCAGAGTCCGCAGAGTCGGGGCACCTGAGGCCCCGCGAAGAGACAGATGGGGACGGCCCCGATGGTGCGGCAGAGGCCGGGGGCGGGGGGGGGGGGGGTCAGTCCTGCCACCAAGGCTGAGGTGGCCTCCTGCTCCAGAGCGAGCACACACCTGTTCCAGCTCAGCTCCCACAAGTGACCAGACCACAGCAGAAGACACGCGCAAGGCTTCCCGGAAAAGGAGCCGAGGGCCCAAGGCACACACCCCCACATGTACAGTCACACGCATACACACGCTCTTCTCCGTCCTCCTCCCGCCACCCGGTTTTCCCCAGAACTCGGCACGTTTTTCTGCCGTGCCCTCTGTTCCCGCTGCGGGCACGGCTGCAGACCCCACGCGGGTGCCGTGACCAGGCGCGCTTTTCGCACCGTCCACAGGCTGATGGGTTTTTCCACGCGGGCTGTGTCTCGAGGGGGCCGGCGGCACCAGGACCTTCATGCTCAGGACTCCCCTGCCGTCCCCCAACCCCCGCCCCCGGTCCACGCCTGGTGGGAATGTCACGCCCTCCTCTGCTCCGCGGCACGTGGGAAGTGCGGCCCGTTTTCGAGTCTGCGGCGACCGCCGCTCCCGAGGCTCTGAGCCCAGCACTTGCGGTGTGGACCTCGAGGTCGGCCTGCAGTCACGACTGGGTGAATGAGTGAGGACGCCCCTTGGGGCTGAGCCTCCCGTGTGAGGCCTGGGGAAGCACTCCCGCGGGCAGCTGGGAAGGATGTGAGGGCCGTACCTGACCAGCTGACACGCCTGCCAGGGCCCGGCCCGGGGGTGTCCCGGGCCTTGGGGGGAGGGGAGGGGGGGCACGGCCAGGGGCATCAAGCGGCCACCTCCCCAGCCGGGGCCTGTCAGGCGAGGCGCCGTGGGCCTCGACGTTAGAGCAGGAAGAAACGACTCCCCCGGGGGTTCGCCGCCCTGGGTCCCGGCTCAGCGCGTGTGGCCTGCTAGCCCTGGGCCCAGATGCCGCCGGCCCAGGGTCAGGGGAAGACGGCCCGCCTTGCAGGGGAGGGATGAGCGGGCCTGGGCCGCGAGGCATCATTCCGCCATGTGGCCGGCGTGCTGACGGACCTGCTCCCCCCAGCCCCTCCTCGGGGCCTGCCTACAGGCCCGGTCTCCAGAAGGACTCAGTCCCGACGAAACCTGCGTTAACAGTTATCTGGCAAAAAGGGGAAACGCTAAAAACGCCCCAACCGTCACCCACCCGTCACTCCACAAACGCCCCCTGCCCCGGCGTAGGTCCGCACCCCCGCGCGGCCTGCACTTCGGGGGGCACGGCCGACAGGACATGGACCGGCCCCGCTTGCAGACCGGCCTGGAGGGGACCGGAAGGGGTTCCTGACGCCCCCCTACGTCGCTCACAGGCTGCTTCAGCAAACACACACACACACGTCCGCCCGCACGGGCGCCACTCTGGGCCCCGCGGCCACAGCACTGACTGCGTTCGCATCCTTCTTTGGAGCTCTTCGCCCACGTTACGTCAGGAGCCGTTCTCCACATTCCCGACGCGCTTCTAACCAGGCTCGTAGGGGCCGTGTGATACTCGGCAAGGCCTCCCCTGGGACTGGACACTTGGGTGGCCCCGTCCGTCCCCACTACGAGCACCACTGCCCTGAGCGCCTTCAGGCGGAAGGTTCCCACCCGCGAGAGTGAGGTTTCAGGCAACTGCTCGGACCCCCCTTCCCAGCGAGCCCCACCACCTCGGTGTGGAACCGGCAGGCCGGCGGCGACACGGAGGGTCCGCCCCTCCCGAGAGGAGCCTTTGATCCAGGCTGCAGGCCGCGAGGAGGTCGGGGGGGGGGTCAACTGAGCGAGTCTGCAACTGGACAGATGCGGGGAGAAGCAGCAGAACGGTAGATACTGCCGTTTGTCACAGAAAACCGGAGCGGAGCTGCACAAAACATTCCATGTGTGGTTGTGAGCGCGTGTCGTTTACGGTCGAGGCGAAGAGATGTACTCCTTGCTGTGAACCTCAGTCAAGAAAGTGTGGAGGAGGGGCGCCTGGCTGGCTCTGTCAGGTGCGCGACCGACTTCGGCTCAGGGCGTGATGTCGCGGTCCGTGAGTTCGAGCCCCGCGTCGGGCTCTGTGCTGACGGCTCAGAGCCTGGAGCCCGCTTCGGATTCTGTGTCTCCCTCTCTCTCTGACCCTCCCGGTTCATGCTCTGTCTCCCTCTGTCTCAAAAATAAATAACCATGAAAA
>NW_024420560.1:0-4048 GCF_014898765.1 Herpailurus yagouaroundi
TTTTTTGAGAAACCTTTATATTGTTTTCCATAGTCACTGCACCAATTTACAATCACACCAACAGAGCACATTGTTGCCCTTTCCTCCCCATTTTTGCCAACGTTGTTATTTCTTGTCTTTTTTATTACAGCTATTCTGACAGGTGATAGGTGATATCTCTTTGGGTTTTGATTTGCATTTCTCTAGCGATGAGTGATCTTGAACATCTCTTCCTGTATTTCTTGGCCATCTGTATATCTCCTTTGGAAAAATATCTATTCAGAACTCTGCCCATTTTGTAATTGCTATTTGCTTTTGTGTTATGGAGTTGTATGAGTTCTTTATATATTTTGGATATTAACCCCTCACCGGATATGTAGCTTGCAGATGTTTTCTCCCATTCAGTATGTTGCCTTTTCATTCTGTTGATGATTTCCTTTGTTGTGCAGACGCTTTTTGGTTTGATGGAGTCCCACTTGTTTGTTTTTACTTTGTAGCTTTTACTTCTGGTGTCAAATCCAAAAACTCAGTGTCAAGACGGAGATCAAAAACGTTCTGCCCCCAATTTCACCCAGGAGTTTTATGGTTTTAGCTCTTATGTTTAAGTCTGGAATACATCTTGACTTAGTTTTTGTGTATGGTGTTAGATAGGTGTCCGGTTGTATTCCTTTGCTTGTGGCTGCCCAGTGTTTCCAACACCACCTATTGAGGAGACTGCTTTTTGCCCATGTTATATCCTTGGCTCTTTTGTTGTAAATTAACTGGCTACATATGTGTGGGTTTCTTTTTGGGCTTTCTCTTTCTGTTCCATTGATCTATGTGTCTACTTTTATACCAATGCCATACTGTTTTGATTACTATAGCTTTGTGATAGAGTTTGAAAGCAGAAAACATGATGCCTCCAGCTTTGTTCTTCCTTCCCAAGATGGCTTTGTCTATTCGGGGCCATTTGTGGTTCTATTCACATTTAAAGAATATTCTTTTCACATTTTTTTTGGAAATGTGCTTAAATTTTGATAGGGATTGCACTGAATGTGCAGACTGCTTTAAGCACTGTGGGCAATTTGACAATATTAATTCTTGGGATCCATTATCATGGAACGTCTTTCCACTTATTTCTGCTTCTTGTAATTCGTTCACCAATGAGTTACGGTTTTCGGTATACAGGTCTTTCGTCTTCTTGTTCAAATTTATTCCTAAGTATTTTATTCTTTTTGCCTGTACATTATTTTCTTGATTTCTCTCTCTGCTAGTTTGTTATTCATGTATAGAAATTCAACACATTTTTATGTATTGAATATCTGTTCTTAAACTTTGCTGAATTCATTTACTCTTACAGTTCTAAGAGCATTTTTGTGGGGTTATTTAGGTTTCTATATGGCACATCATGCACTCCTAATAAGTGAAAAGGTAACTGGGAATATAGCATGATGTCATCTAACTTGGATGAGAGTATGCAGACATATGGAGTGATAGTTTTCAAATTTTCTAAAATCTTTTGTTTTTAATATAATCAAAGGAGTCCGTAAATATGGTTTGTTTTGATATACTGTTTTCTTTAAACCAGACATATAGAGCTGTGACATAGACCGGTTCTTCCCAACACTTTCCCACCCCACACTCTGTGCGTCTTGGGAGATAGCCACCCTGTCTCTTTTTTCTGTCCTGGAACCCAGTGCCTGACTCAACTCTTCAATGAATACTTCTCGAAATAATGCACTTGGGAAGAGGCTTATTTTTTCATAGATTTCCTGCAAGGCACACACACACAACCCCCCCCCCCGGGGCCAAACACTGAATTTTACAGAAGTGTTTCTGATCTACCTGGAATCCTGTGAGGATGTCTTAATTTTGCATGTGGCTTCCTTTGCAGATAGATCAGACAGCCCAGCAGTATTCCGGCAATGTCTCTTGTGACCACCAGAGGGCGGTGTTTGGCTGCTCTTGACAAGGACACTGCTCCACTTCAACAGAAGATCCAAATTAATCTCCTTCAGGACTTAGTTCACAGTCTTCGCCAGTTGCTTTAAGGACTACTTATTCGCTTTTATGCTCTAGTTTCCTTGGGATCTATTGAAAATGCTATGCAAGTAACAACTTAAAGTAATACGCTGACTAGAAGATGTCCCTTCTTACACATACAGACACATAAAATTATGAATGACTGAATGAAGGTGGACGTTCACCTAACATAATATAGAAAATGAACCCACAGTGATCAAAGACCTAAATTTAAGAGATAAAACTAAAACTCTGAGAAGAAAGCATAAGAACAAGTCTTCCTGACCTTGTTTTGGCATCTGTTTCTTAAGGATGATGCCAAAATCAACAAGAGGAAAAACACATATGTGGATAAATGGTCACCAACATGATTGCCTTTCCACTTGACTCTTCATGTGCTCCAGGCACCAGGCAAGAATCATACAAATCGTTTCTCAAGTGATTCGTCTGACAACCCACTTAGCAACATCAGTTCTTTCTCCATTTCAGAGATGGGGTCATGAGGCTCATAGGAACCCCTGGGGTCACTCAACTACGAAGAGGCTGAGCAGGGGCTAGAACTGCTGTCTCTCTGCCTTTGGAACATGTGCTCCATCCACACTGCTCCACCCAGGAACCCAGAGGTCTGCAAATCTTCCATATCGAATCTCTAGGCCTGAAGACCTCACTGAACTGAGGGGGCAGTGTTGCCTGCCCTTATGACTGGGGCTTGGCTTGTTGGCCAGGAATGGCAGCCAGCCTTTATCTGAGAAAGAGGAGGTTTCTCCCTGGGCACCAGGATCAAAGGTTCATGTAGCTTCAGGGCTGAGGTGTCTCTTCTGCAGCATCTGATTGCAGCCTTCTTGTCAGGTAGGCCCCACAGGGGTGACAAGCACTGAATTCAAATCCTGCCTCTGCCTGTCTGTGGGACATAGAAGGGGAGAGTTCCCTCATTAGTCAAACAGGGACAGCATTTCTACCTTCCTCATGGAATTGTTATGGTGATTTAGTGACATGATTCATGTCCCAAAAAGACACTCAATAATCCTTAGCTGTACCTGTACATGTTACTCCACTGTGAGCCCACTGCTGCCATGAACTCAGCCTCTGCATTCTCTGTCCCCTCTGCCTGGCACGCCCTGCTCCCTCTGACTCAACTGTCCCTCCAGAAAGCCTTTGATCACCTCCAGTGTGGGTGGAGTGTCCCTCAATTGGGCTCCCACAGCCCTGTTGCTCACCCATCACACCCAGGCCAGCCCTAGGACTGGACATCACCCACAGCTTGTGTCTCTGGACATAGTCCCAAGTGTTGAGATCTGTGCTCTGGAGTTCCCTGAACCGTCAGCTCCTCTTTGTGCCAAATGTTGTAGTGCTCGCTGAAGGAGCTCTTTCCCTCCAAAGCAGCCAAAGCGAGCTGCCCTCAGCCCCATGGCACCTGCCTTCCCCACCCCTTCTGTGCAATCAGTGCTGCACAGCATCTTGGGCCTCATTGGATGCCAGGATCCCAGTGCCTTTTGGTGCTTAGTATTGAAAATATTTTCTGGAGGTGAATTTGGGGTTTGATGGAAACATCAGTAGGATGAAGCCTGGCCACTTCCAACAAACCAACACAGAGCCTGTGCCCCTGACCAATATGGCAGTAACCCAGCTCATGGCAGCCTTTCCCCCTTAGTCCTCACACCTCTCCTCTCTTACCTGCTCCCCATTCAATGGTGTTTCTCTCTCTTCCTGCAGGGAGAGCCCCAAGTTTCCTCCTTCTGAGGATCTATCTTCTCTGTCTGGGGAGCCCCATCTTGTGGCAGAGAAGACATGGGTTGCTGCCCATGGCCTCTCTTACTGCTTCAGATCAAGTGGACTCTCCCTAAGTTGACTTTATGGGAGGAGAGGAACCCCCCCTTCTCCTCACAAGGTATCTTAAACAGGAAGCACAGCCCCCTCTCTCACAAAAATTGAACTTGAAGGATACCAAGGTTGGGGCTAGCAGGTGCAGGGGGTCACTGCCGGAGGAGCCTGAGGGGTGTTGAGGGGTATACCCAGTGCCAAAACCCCTGGCTGAGGCTCTATCTATCCTGCAGCTTCCATGAGCACT
>NW_024420561.1:0-8970 GCF_014898765.1 Herpailurus yagouaroundi
CACCCCGGCCCCGGAGCCAGCAGCGAGCCGCCAGCCGCCGGCCCAGCAGCGCAGCAGCACGCCCGGAGCCCGGCCCGCGCACGTGCCCGCCAGACCTGCAAACTTGTGCCGCCGGCTCGGCCCGTCCCCGGGGAGCCCGCGCCCCTCCAGCCAGTTTCCAGCCATGGGTAAGCCAGCGCGCCGCCCCCCACCCACCTCCGCGCCACGACCCCGGCCCCGCGCCCCCGCCCCGGCTCAGCTGCGGCTCCCGGGGCACCTCGGCGCCGGGGCGCGGGGGGGCCGGAGGTGGGAGGGGCGCGGCGCAGGTGTCCCGAACGCCTAGGACACTCGCGGGAGGGGGGAGAGCCGGCCTCCCGGGGGTGCGGGTGGGGGCCGCAGGGAGAGCGGACGGGGCGTCCCGGGCGGCGGGCCCCGGCTTTATTTTAAGGGTTGGCAGAGAGGAGCTTCTTGCCGGTTTCCCGGGACGCTCTCCTTGTCGCCGGAGCGCTCCGCTCCCAGTGGGGTCCCGTCCCCTTCCTCCCCCGCCGTGGTCTTGCTGCCCTTAAAAGCACAGGAAACGGACGCCCAGTTCCCCGAGGCTGGGGGCTTCCGAGAACTCGTTTGGGAACCGTGACCCTTGAAGCCAGGAAGGGGGGAGGGGGAGGGTCGGGATGGGACCGAGGGGGAGTCTCTTTGTCCCCTGTTGCAACTATTCAAAATGCGGAGCTGGGCACAGGTGGAGGCGGCTTGCCAAGGGGGTTCGAGTACAGCTGGGGGATCGACTCGTAACGCTGAATGCCGGGTTCTGGGGGTTGAAAATCTCCAACCTGGCCCGGGGCGGCTGTTGGGCGGCCGTAGGATTCTTTCTGTCACCTCCCAACACCCCGAACTGCTGCCGTCAGCGGCGTGTCGTTAAACGGGGACTCTGTCGGAAGGTTGCTGTGGCAATCCCCCTGATTCCGCTGCACCGCTGGCAGCGTCTGCGAGCCGTGTTTGGGGAAGGGCTTCTCTCCCCGCTCTGTTATCCCTCTCTAGTGGCAGCCAGACTGCAGCCACGCGCGCCACAAAAGCCACAGGCTGGAGAGCCCCGCCGAAGCATTCCTAATGAGGAACGCCGTGGGTTTAACCACTGCGGGTTAGTGGTCAGGGCTTGGGAATTCCTGGCTTTCATCAACTAATCATTTATGAACCCCACCTACTACTATTAATCATGCCAGCGACTGATACAGAGGGCTTTATGTACTAACTAAAAATTGAGGAAGAGTATAAGACACACATCTTTTTAAAAATCTAATTTATTGCCAAATTAGTTTACATAGGACACCCAGTGCTCATCCCAAGTGACCTCCTCAATGCCCATCACCCACTTTCCCCTCCCGCCCACACCCCATCAACCTTCAGTTCGTTCTCAGTATTTAACACTCTCCTATGGTTTGCCTCTCTCCTTCTCTGTTTGTAACTATATTTTCCCCCTTCCCCGCCCCACTGGTCTTCTGTTATGTTTCTCAGGATCCACATATGAATGAAAACATATGGTATTTGTCTTCCTCTGACTAACTTATTTCACTCAGCATAATACCCTCCAGTTCAGTCCATATTGCTACAAATGGCCAGACTCCATTCTTTCTCATTGCCATGTAGTACTCCATTGTGTATATAAACCACAATTTCTTTATCCATTCATCAGTTGATGGACATCTAGGCTTTTTCCATAATTTGGCTATTGTTGAAAGTGCTGCTATGAACATTGGGGTACAAGTGCCCCCACGCATCAGTACTCCTGTATCCCTTGGGTAAATTCCTAGCAGTGCTATTGCTGGGTCATAGGGTAGATCTATTTTTAATTTTTTGAGGCACCTCCACACTGTTTCCCAGACTGGCTGCACCAGTTTGCATTCCTACCAACAGTGCAAGAGCTTTCCCATTTCTCCACATCCTCGCCAGCATCTGTTGTTTCCTGGGTTGTTAATGTTAGCCACTGTGACTGGTGTTAGGTGGTATCTCATTGTGGTTTGCATTCATATTTCCCTGATGATGAGTGGTGTTGAGCATTTTTCATGTCTCTCTTGGCCATCTGGATGTCTTCTGTGGAAAAGTGTCTGTTCATGTATTCTGCCCATTTTTTTACTGGATTATTTGTTTTTCAGGTGTGGAGTTTGGTGAGATCTTTATAGATTCTGGACACTACCTGTTTATGCAATATGTCATTTGCAAATATGTTTCCCACTCTGTTGGTTGCCTTTTAATTTTGTTGATTGTCTACTTCACAGTGCAGAAGATTTTTATCTTGATGAGGTCCCAATAGTTCATTTTTGCTTTAATTCCCTTCCTTTGGAGATGTGTCGAGCAAGAAATTGCTGTGGCTGAGGTCAGAGAGGTTTTTTCCTGCTTTCTCCTCTAGGGTTTTGATGGTTTCCTGTCTCACATTTAGCTCTTTCATTGCTGGAACCCAAGCTATCCAACCAGCCTGATGGCAGGGCCCAAGTGGTGGATGGATCGGGACTGCATGGTGGCCCACTGAAAGTGAAGCTTCTTGTTCTCCTGCTTTTATGTAATTTGGCCTTAGCATTGGTCAAGGCAGCCCCCCTACCAGTGAAAGTACCTGGGGATTTGTCATTTGGGAAATTGCCCATGACAGGCTCCCCAAGAAAAAACCATCAGGGAAAGAAATAAGATTCCACAGGGAAATTATGCAGCCCTACATCCAGTCCTTGCCACCCCCTATAAAGACTCCTCTACCTAAAAGAAGGATAGCCTCATATATTTCCCAACCAAGGAGAGGACAAATGGGTTCGAAAGCCCCACTCCGACAATAAAGGAATGTATCTATGGATACAAGTGACTCCGACCCCTAGGTCCACTTGGCCCCCAGGAGGCATTCCAGATTATGATTGGACCTGGTGGGTTAAGGTACAGAATGGTTCATTAGTTCCTAGAATACATTGTCTCTCTGGGAGCACATAGGCGTGGGTTCCCAGGGCCCTCTTGGCTCCCTCCCAGCACCCCAGACCAAAGTGAATACTTTTGTTCCTTACACCACAAATGATTCAAAGAAACAATTAAGAAGTCATGTCCCTGTAAATGTTCCACTTGAGGTGTTAAGAGATAGATGACCTTTCATGAAAATAGCAAAGCAAACGCTTTATAGACTATACATAAACGTGGATACATAAGAAAAGTAGTATGAAGAAATTAATCAATAAGGAAAGGGCAGGAGGGAACGTTACAAGAAAATAACTATGTTGTTATTTGTTGTATGTTGTCCATTAATGGGTGATTACACAAAGGAACGTTTTTAGAATTAGATAATGCCGAGAAACATAGATAATGCACGGTACAAGAAAATTGCTAAGAAATATAATGCCATGTTTGCCACAATAAAGCGGCCAGTCTAACGCTGCTGTTGTCTGTGTCCATTTGTTATTTTCGCTGACGCCGTTCATCCTTCAGGAACCCCTGGACCTGCTGGGGCTGGACCCCGGCATTTCACCAATTTAAAAAAAAGTTTTTATAGCACTTATTTTTTTTTTATTTATATATGAAATTTATTGTCAAATTGGTTTCCATACAACACCCAGTGCTCATCCCAAAAGGTGCCCTCCTCAATACCCATCACCCACCCTCTCCTCCCTCCCACCCCCCATCAACCCTTAGTCTGTTCTCAGTTCTAAACAGTCTCTTATGCTTTGGCTCTCTCCCACTCTAACCTCTTTTTTTTTTTTTTTTCCTTCCTCTCCCCCATGGGTTCCTGTTAAGTTTCTCAGGATCCACATAAGAGTGAAACCATATGGTATCTGTCTTTCTCTGTATGGCTTATGTATGTATTAGCATCACACTCTCCAGTTCCATCCACGTTGCTACAAAAGGCCATATTTCATTTTTTCTCATTGCCACGTAGTATTCCATTGTGTATATAAACCACAATTTCTTTATCCATTCATCAGTTGATGGACATTTAGGCTCTTTCCATAATTTGGCTATTGTTGAGAGTGCTGCTTTTATAGCACTTATTAATTTTTGAGAGACAAAGAGAGGCAGAGCATGAGCAGGGGAGGGGGAGAGAGACACACACACAGAACTAAGCAGGCACAGAGCCTGATGCAGGGCTTGAACCCACAAACTGCAAGACCATGACCTGAGACCATGACATGAGTCAGAGTCTCAACTGACTGAGCCACCCAGACACCCAGCTCTTTCATCTATTTTAAGTTTATTCTAAATTCTTGTTCTGTTATACTGCTTAAACTGGTTTTGATCAATTCATTAGCTGTCAGTACTTCCTGGAATTGTTTTTCAGGTGAATTCTTCCATTTCATCATTTTGGCTAGTTTTCTGTCCCTTATGTGTTTTAAAAGCTTGTGTGCTCTGCACCTGCGAGCGCTGCTATATTAAAGGAGGGTCATACACTGTCCAGGGTCTGGCCCTTCAGGAGGTGTGTTTTCAGGGATTGTTACTTGCTCTCTGTGACTTTGGTTATTTTATTACCCTGCTTTGTAGTGATTTTTTGGACCCTCCACCAGATGTGCTTTGATTTGTTCCTTGGAGTAGCCCTGTAAAGGAAAACAGATAGACAAACAGGAGACAAAAACATGCAAAGACACAAACAAATAAAAACAAAACCTAAAGACTAAAAACAAAAAAACACAAAACACCAACTACAAGTAAAGAAGAGGGTAGAGATGGGGCTGAAGGAAGAGCACATACAAAGAAATGACGGGGGGGGTGGAGGGGGGAATAAACATTGACTAGGGAGAGAGATTAAAAGGCTTAAATCAGAGAGAGAGAAAGGAAAATAAAGAAGGAGGCAGGGAAACGAAACGAACATACAGTTACCCAGACAGAGAAACTATATGGCTTGATTATTCCAGAGAGCAAGAAGGAGTGTAAAGAAGGAGGTGTAGAACATGTATCAAGACAATGGATTAAATATGTCTGTTTAGACAGACCAATAACCAGAGTAATAAGTCTAGGGGAGGGGAGAGATAAAGAGGAGAAATGGGGGAGGAGGGGGGAGAGTATATATCTATATTTCCAGAATTGACCTAGAGTTAAACCAGACAATGCTGCATAGCTTGTCAGGAGTAGCTGTCAACAGGGTCTGTGCTGCTCCTGTGGATAGCAGTTACCCAGTGCAAAGGGGTCGTGGTTTGGTGTGGTCTGTACCCACCTGCACTATGGGGGCGGGGGGAGATCCCTGAGGCCCCGCTTTGGTTGGTGGGGGGTGGGGGGGAATGGTGATTTCCCAGTCTCTTTTCCACAGGGCCGGACCTGGTGGACTTCATTTGAGTCATCCTCACTGTTCCGAGGGCACAGATGGGAGTGTCCTTCTTGCTCTGCCAACTCCCTGACCCTGCGCTTGGCTAGGATTCAAAGTCCAGCTCCGTGTGCTCTGGAGCTGGGGAAGCACCTCTCAGTGTGGCCCAATATGTGGTCCCAGCTGGCTTTGTCTGTGCCACCGCACTACAGGTAGGACCAACTTCTATTGCAGACTGAGAGCCGCTGCCCTTGTCCTGGGCCCCACAGGGTGGCAGACACAGGCAGGCTTTGTCTTTTCCTACAGCACTCCAGGGAAAGGCTGCCTTATCCTCCTGCAGACTGCACCCTTGGCCCAGCCACTGCTCCAGGAGGTGGCGGACACAGACAGGTTCTGTGCTGTCATGCAGCCCCCCAGGGAAGGAACCGCTTTCTCCAGCTGAAGGCTGAGCCTCTGACCTACAACTGCACCCAGGCCTGGCTCCCCTTCTCCCCAGGTGTGCGAACAGAGAGCTGGCCCCAGTCAGAAGAAAGCCCCGCAGTTAGAGATCTGATCTCTCTTAGTCTTAGTTCGAGGTCTTTCTCCTGTCCGGATACAGTCCTGCACTTTCCTAGCCACTCTTTCTCTTCCCTTTGTCTCTCTGCAGAAAGGGGTCCCTCCTCTCCATGCCCACAGGCCTTTTTTTTTTTATCTCCCCCAGTTCTCAGCTACCCACCTTATCTTTCTTCCAGCTTTCCCACTTTCTTCCTGGTAGATTCAGCCTCTTTTCCTCCCGGGCTGCTCCCAGGTCTGGGTTTGGCTTCTACATTTCTTTGTTTGAGAGACACAGGATGTATGGATCCCCCTATTTTTTTTTTTTTTTTTTTTGCCATGTTGGAACTCCCTCATTGGGTTCTCTTAATCTATTCTCATTTTTTATTATTCTTTTTTCTTTTTGCTGCTCAGCTCGTTGCTTTTTATACCTTATCTTCCAGCTCACTGATCCATTGTTCTTCACCATCTAATCTATATTAATTCCCTCTAGTGTATTTTTCATGTTCAGTTATCATATTATTCATTTGTTCTTTCTTGTATTTTCTGCCTCTTTGGTGAAGATCACACTGAGCCCATATCCTCTTCATTCTGGTGACTATTTGTGGCCACTACCTTGAATTTTAAAATCAGGCATATTGCTTACCTGCTTTTCATTTTCCTTCTTTTGCTGAGTTTTTCTTTCATTTCCTCCATATTGCTCTGTCTCATAATTTTATCTGTATCTCTGCGTTTGTGTCTATGTATTAGGTAGGTCAGCTAATATCTTAAAAGTAATGACCTGTGTAGAAGTCCTTGGTGCACAATCTAGTCCTTGTGTAGAAGTCCTTGTGATGTAGCACAATCTTTTCTGGTCCCCAGAATCATTTGCTCCATATGCTTCCCACTTGTGGGTTGTGTGTGCCCATCTGTTTTTCTGAATCATAATCACCTTCAGTCCAGTACTCTGCAGATGCGCTTTGCCTGCTGTGGGTACACTCAGCACATTTTGCTCTGATGCTGGTGGAAAGTCTTCCTGCAGCAGACCCAGCCTCATTGGCGGGCAGGGGCAACTCTCAGAGTAGCTGCCTGTAATTAGTTTCTCTGACCCAGCTTCCGGTGCAGGTATTATAGCCCTGCTAGTGTGGGGAGTATTTTTTTCCCCTCCCCACAGTAGAAGTCACTTCGAATGGCCACAATTTCCATCCAGCCTAGGAACAAGCCAGAGATTGCAGGGAAGGAGCCCCTTGGAATGATGTCTACCAAGGTTGGAAGGTTGGATAGGGTAGATCTGGGTGGGGTGGGATTTTGCAAGCATGTATCTATCTAGTCTGGTGAAGGGAAAGAGAAATGGGTTCTACCAACATTTTTGTTTTTGAAGAAATTTGTGAATTCCTAACCTCCAACACACATTCTAAAATTAGTCAGTAGCTTTTTCACAATGGGTTTGCCGCCAGAACACAGGTGTTGTGAAAACCACCTCTAAACCTAAACCAAAGTGGGAAAGGAAAAGACTCATATCAACATCGTCATCATTGGACATGTAGATTCGGGAAAGTCTACCACTACTGGTCATCTGATCTACAAATGTGGTATGATCGACAAAAGAACTATCGAAAAATTTGAGGAGGAGGCTGCTGAGATGGGACAGGGCTCCTTCAAGTATGCCTTGGTCTTGGATAAACTGAAAGCCGAACGTGAATGTGGTATCACCATTGATATCTTCCTGTGGAAATTCGAGACCAGCAAGTACTATGTGACCATCATTGATGCCCCAGGACACAGAGAGTTTATCAAAAATATGATTATGGGCACATCTTAGGCTGACTGTGCTGTCCTGATCGTTGCTGCTGGTGTTGGCGAATTTGAAGCAGGTATCTCCAAGATTGGGCAGACCTGTGAGCATGCCCTTCTGTCTTACACACTGGGTGTAAAACAACTTATTGTCGGTATTAACAAAATGGATTCCACTGAGCCACCCTACAGCCAGAAGAGATACAAGGAAATCGTTAAGGAAGTCAGCACCTACATTAAGAAAATTAGCTACAACCCCAACACCGTAGCATTTGTGCCAATTTCTGGTTGGAATGGTGACAACATGCTGGAGCCAAGTGCTAATATGCCTTGGTTCAAGGGATGTAAAGTCACCCATAAAGATGGGAATGCCAGTGGAACCACACTGCTTGAAGCTCTGGATTACATTCTGCCACCTACTCGTCCAAATGACAAGCCCTTGCGTCTGCCCCTCCAGGATGTCTACAAAATTGGTGGTATTGGTACTGTCCCTGTGGGTCGAGTGGAGACTGGTGTTCTTAAGCCAGACATGGTGGTCACTTTTGCTCCAGTCAATGTTACAACTGAAGTAAAGTCTGTTGAAATGCACCATGAAGCTTTGAGTGAGGCTCTACCTGGGGACAACGTGGGCTTCAATGTCAAGAACGTATCTGTCAAAGATGTTTGTCGTGGCAATGTGCTGGTGATAGCAAAAATGACCGACCAATGGAAGCAGCTGGCTTCACAGCTCAGGTGATTATCCTGAACCATCCAGGCCAGATCAGTGTCGGATAAGCACCTGTGCTGGACTGTCACACAGCTCACATCGCCTGCAAGTTTGCTGAGCTGAAGAAGATTGACCGTCGTTCCGGAAAAAAGCTGGAAGATGGTCCCAAGTTCTTAAAATCTGGTGATGCTGCCATCGTTGATATGGTTCCTGGCAAGCCCATGTGTGTTGAGAGCTTCTCTGACTATCCTCCTCTGGGCCGTTTTGCTGTTCATGACATGAGACAGACGGTTGCTGGGGGTGTCATCAAAGCGGTGGACAAGAAGGCAGCTGGAGCTGGCAGAGTCACCAAGTCTTCCAGAAAACTCAGAAGGCTAAATGAATATTATCCCCAATACCTGCCACCCCAGTCTTAATCAGTGGTGGAAGAATGGTCTCAGAACTGTTTGTGTCAATTGGCCATTTAAGTTTAATAGTAAAAGACTGGTTAATGATAACAATGCATCATAAAACCTTCAGAAGGAAAGGAGAGTGTTTTGTGAACCATTTTTTTTTTCTTGTGAGCAGCAGTTTTAAGTTATTAGTTTTAAAATCAGTACTTTTTAATGGAAACAACTTTGACCAAAAATCTGTCACAGAATTTTGAGACCCATTAAAACAAAAGTTTAATGAGAATAAATAAATAAATAAATAAATAAATAAATAAATAAATAAATAAATAAATAAA
>NW_024420561.1:8980-21404 GCF_014898765.1 Herpailurus yagouaroundi
AAATAAATAAATAAATAAATAAATAAATAAATAAATAAATAAATAAAATTAGTCAGTAAAACTCCTGTATGTGAACCCCATACAGTTTTATATTGCTGCTTCTTTTCTGGGCCTTAGGTTGGATTATTTATTTTATGGTGGATTCCTAGGGCAAGGACTTGGTTTCTTATCCATCTCCACCTCACCCGGAGTTAAGCCTGCTGAATTTTAAAGCTCTTGGAGTTAAAACCCATTATTTTTCAAAGGCACACATAATAAGCATTTGTGTCCTCAGTGTGTGGTAGGGTACTCTCCCTAAGGAGATAGAAAAAAAAAAAAAAAGAAAGAAAACTTCAAGGTAATCTGGCTATGGGCCTACACGACAACATCCCTCATGACCTTTTAAACTGAGACTACTTAATCAGACTGTATGTTTGTGTGTGTCACCATATATGGGAGAAAAAGAAATAGAAAATGTATAAAAAAATTATGCCATGTGACATTTGGTTCATCGGGTATGAACCCAGCTGAGCAGTGCTGACACCAATAAAGTTGCTTCCTGGAAATTAAAAAACCCTGGGTGTCACGACTCTGTGCAAAAATCCTACTACATGGCTTAGGGGCTTGTGTCCAGTATCCAGAGACGGTGCATTTCCACCTCCTTTGCTACCGGGATGTGAGCCTCAGAGGGCCGGGACAAGGGACCTTGTCTGGCACCAATGGACTGCTTGATCTATGGGAGATTAACCCTCTTGACATAGCAGGGCAAGGACCCTGTGTGCGCTAACAGAACCTGTGAAGCCCAGGGACCAACTCAAGGAGCACTGCCCATCACACTGGTTAACAACCAGGTTTGTTTTGGCAAGCCTGCCCGTAAGAGGCAGAAGGGAAGTCTGTTCACCTCCCAAAGTTTCCCTGGTAGTTCCACAAGGGACGAGGAACAAAGCTGCAACTCTAAGGTGCTAAAGGCAGGGTGGTGGGCTGGAGTTGTGTTAATGTGTGTGAATGAGATGGACAACGGGAAGTTTCCAATCTGAGCAAGGGCTGAGGCAAGTGTTGAGTCCTGATCCACAGTTCTGTGGCAACGCCATTCGGTTTAAGGCAGGGTCAGACTTCCTCAGGAGTCTGATCTGGTTCAGGGATTGATATTGAACCTGCCAAAGCTAAGAGGCAGCTGAAATATCTCTGAGAGGAGAGCAGCCAGAAATGGACAAGCGAGTGCACCTCCTCTCCAAACTAGTCCCCCCTCCTTCCTTTTTTCCTCATGTGCATAAAGTGGTCTGTTAGGGAGAGAAAATGGATGGAAAGCAGAGCAAACCAACTCCCCTAGGGTGTATGTTGAGAAATTTCAAAAAGGGATATTCAGGAAATTATTGTGTAAAATGAACTCCCAGAAAGCCTTGGACATTCTGTGAAATTGATTGACCATCATTTAGGGTAGGCTGGATCCCTGAGGGCTCACTTGATAAGGAAATAGTTGGCCAAGTGTTCAGGGTCATTGAGGGGGCCCAGGTCACTGACCAATTTCCTTACATTGACTGCTGGCAAGACCTGGTCCTATCCCGACTTACCTCTGTATCGAGGAGAGCTGTAAAGTTAGGATGGCTCAGGACATGGCTTCCTCCAAATATGGGCCAGAAATCAAAAAGTCCCAAATCTTGTCAGGAAAAGGTTAACTATCTTGGCTTCCACCTATCCGAGGGGTAGCACCAACTCAGCCCAGAGAGAAAGCAAGCCATGGCCCAGAGAGAAAGCAAGCCATTTGCTTGACAACCCAACACTAGGTTGGGGAGTTTGTCTGGGCTGCAGGTTTCTGTAGGATCTGGATACCTTACTTTTCAGTCCTGACAAAACCCCTCTATGAGGGGGGATAGAGGAAACCCCTGATGTGGGTATCAGTAAAGCAGAAGGCCTTCGAAGAAATAAAGCAAGCCATTATTAATGCACCTGGTTTAGGGCTCCCAGACATGACCAACCCTTTCTTTCTGTATATCCATGAGCACACTGGCTGGTATTGCAGTGGGAGTCCTAACTCAGATGTTGGGATCATGGCATGCCCAGTGGCATATCTCTCCAAGCAACTTAACTCACTGGCTCAAGGCTGGCACCCCCCTGCCTACGGGCACTGGAAGCCATGGCCCTTCTGGTATCTGAAGGCTGACAAGTTAACTATGAGACAGGAATTGACAGTCTGAGTGCCACATTCAGTATTGATGTTAGTGGAGTAAAAGGGACGATACTGGCTAACCAACACCGGGATGGTCATATATCAGGGAATGCTATGTAAGAAGCCACGCATTCACCCAGAAGTAGTTCGAACCCTGAACCCCGCAACCTTACTGCCTGTCAGGCCAGGCCAGCCAGACCTTGACTGCATTGGAGTCATGGATGAGTAGTTCTCCAGCCCACCAGACTTGAGGGATCAGGAATATTTCAATGAAGGTAGCAGTTTTATAATGAGGGGAGAGCTTCTTGTAGGTTATTTCATCGTTGAAGCAAGGCCCCTGCCAAAGGGACTTCAGCACAAAAGGCAGAGCTAATTGCTCTAACCGGAGCCCTCCAGCTGGTGGCAGGGATACGTGTTAATATATGCACAGACTCTAAATATGCCGTCATACCCTCCATGTACATGGGGCCTTAGATAAAGAGAAGAGTCTAATAAACTCAGTATGGAAGGATATAAAATATGGTGAGGAAATCTTTGAACTCTTAGATGCTGTGTGGGTCCCTAAAAGTGTGGCAGTTATGCATTGTCAGTGACACCAAAGGGGAGACACCACAGCTGCATGGGGAAACTATAAGGCAGACCAAGAAGCAAAGCTAGCAGCTTCCAAAGGAGCAGTGGAATCAGTGACTGTAACCACTGCATTGTTTCCTAACCCACTGGCAGAACAGGACCCTAATTACTCTCTAAGTACTTGGTTTAACACTGAAAATGGAAGCTGCTTGCCAGGTGGATGGTGGAAATTTGAAGACAGCTGAGTAGCAATTTCTGAGACCCTGGTTCCAGCCTTTGTCAAGCGGTTCCATCAGGAAACTAAATTGGCCAGACAACCCTTGAGACGATGTTAAGCTGATACTTCTACATCCCTCGACTATCCAGAATAGCTGAGGTTGTACGTGAGCAATGTGAAACGTGTGCCCAGAATAATCCACATCAAGGACCCAAGGCCACTCCTGGGGTACAGATTGTTGAGGGAGCCCCAGTTGAAAATGTGATGATGGACTTCATGGAGCTCCCCCGGGCTCGAGGTTGTAAATATCTGTTGGTCTTCGTGTGTACTTTTTCAGGACGCAGTGGAAGTCTTCCCTACTTGAACAGAAAAGGCATGTGAAGTGGTCTGACTTCTTCTAAAGGAAATTATCACATTATTTGGGTCCCTACCACTGTGGGTTCAGATAATGGCCAGTGTTCATGGCTGAGGTGGTGCAGCTGATGGCAAAAGGGCTAAAGATCATTTAGCAAAAGGGCTAAAGATTACATACTGCATACCGACTCAATGACAAATGCATGTGTGAGGAAAACAGTTTATATACCTATACACCCGAGTTTTTATGCCCCAATTGAAGCTGTGTTCCATGGGCTACTTGGGGGAAAAAGAGGCACAAGAGCACTCCTTCAGAAGAGGGCTGCTACATCAGGTTACCAGTCAAAAGTCTGTAGCCCTGTTAACTTCACCATCATTAACCCAGGAGAATATAGTGGCCATGGAGCACCCAAATTGGCATCCAAATCTATGGGCGGGGCAGAGACCAGGGACTGTGCTATATTTCAAGAGAGTCAATACCACCCATCCAACCATGTCCCATCAAGTCTTTCACTCCTTCTATGAAAAAATAAGAAGTACCACCCCCCTTTTCATTCTTAACAAGGAACTTGTTTCTAGCCCTGGCAGAGACTATAGCCCAGACCCTAAAGATGTCTTCATGCTATGTATGTGGGGGAACCAACATGGAGGATCAATAACCATGGGAGGCCTGGAAATTAGATTCCTGCAAGTTTTATAATGGAACACTTCCACTACAAAGATTTGGCTCCTCAAAACCTCAATCATTGGGAAGAACTGTCTTGCCTGGTGGGGAAAAAAGTTCACCATCCCTGTTGGAAACTTAACATGCATTGCCAAAGGTTTTATCAGTCAACCATCTGGGAAACCCAATGATGGGAGTCCCTAGGTCACCTTGAGCCAGACCCTCATCCCTTGTCTAACTTCTCTCAGCTCTGAGAGGCCTCGGACAACATTGATGCAGCAATCGAATGGCAGGCCCCAGGTGAGCTATACTGGATATATGGGAAAAAACAACTTATACAGTACTTCCTTCAGGCTGGACAGGGTCATGTGTGCTGTGGACTATTCATCCCATCTTTCTTCCTGCTCTCACTTGCAAGCAGAAACATCTGGGAATTCAAATGTACAGAGATAGGGAGACTCAAAGAAAGTTGTGTGCTTTGCAAATTGGCAAGTGGAAAGATGATGAGTGGCCTCAAGAGTGGGTTTTAGGGCTACTACACTCCCATTACATGCTAAACCACATAATTAGACTACAAACATTTGTAGAAATTATAACCAATGAAACTGCCACAGCTCTTACTTACTAGCCAAGCAACAACTCAAAATGTGCAATGCCATCTATCAAAATCATTTGGCCTTAGATTACCTGCTTCCTTCTGAGAGAAGTGTTTGTGGAAAATTTAATGTGAACAATTGCTGCCTACAGATAGATGATGAGGGAAAAGTCATAGAGGAGATGACAGATTGAATGAGAAATGTTGCTCATGTCCCAGTTCAGACCTGGAATGGTAGAAACCCCAGAGAATATTTTGAGGATGGTTTTCAACCCTTGTGGGATTCAAAACCCTTATGGAAATTATCCTCCTAATTTGGGAGGGTGCTTCCTCTTCCTCTGCTTAGCTCCCCCTGGTTGTATAGTCTGTCTCCAGTCTCACTGAAGCCATGGTTGAAATAAAGATGGTCACTCACATAATGATGTTATGGAAATATAAACCTCTAAACCAAGATGATGCTGTTTGACCCAAAATGGAGAGGTTCAGCATCAAAGGGGGGAATGTGATAGGGTCCTCTCCCCAAGGAGAGAGAAAAAGGGAGAGAAAATTTCAAGGTAACCTGCCTATGCACCTACATGACAACATCCCTCATGACCTTGTAAACAGAAACTACTTAATCAGACTACATGTTTGTGTGCCTTACCACATGTGGGAGAAAAAAAATAGAAAATGTATTTAAAAAAAAAAAAAACTATGCCATGTGATGTTCGGTGCTCAATTCTTTGGGTAACAACACAACTGAGTGGTGTTGGCATAAATATAGTTGCTTTCTGGAAATTAAAAAGCCTTGGTGTCATGACTCTCTGTGTGAGAATCCTGCTAAAGTGCAGTTCCCCATGGTCATGGTGTCTGCTGTGGGTCTGCTCTTCTTGGTTCTTCATGCTTGTGGTGTCCTTCCTGTTTATAGTTAGTCTCACAAAGGGTTTGGGTCCCAACAGTGTCCCGACCCTTTTCAATAGGCCTCCTCTGTATGATTAACCATGGAGGGTCTGTTTCACCACTCTTTAGGTTATTTTCAGAGTTTCACAAATGTACCTGTTATCCATATGTATCTGTGAAATACAGTGAGTTCAGGATCCTTCTTTTCTGTCATCTTTCCAAAACACAAACTATATTTCACTTCATCTTAAGCACAAAGAACTGAGATACAGATATTTTTCCTAACCTGTTTTTGTCCTGAAGAAACTGATTTCACCTGGCCAGTCAGTGGTAGGACCCAAATTCAGAGAACCTGTCTATTTATTTTTTTTAAGCAGCTGTGAAGTCTGCTGATACTGCAGTTTATTTTTCAAATTTGCTATCTAGATTTCTGAGCTATCTCGCTCAGTATTTATGTCTTCAAGTACTAACAACTCTATGTAAACTTAACCAGGCCCAACGTGCAACATTTATAGACAAGGAACTTAATTCTCTGTCATCCTTCAAAGGTCATCTGTGACTGGAACATATCTGTTAATCTTATAGAACAACAGTACCTCCCTATGTAAAGGTAGTTGGCCCCACACGCCAATGTTTCTAGGAGTATTATCAACCATAGCCAATTTACAAATTAGTTTTGTGTCAAGCTTTCATTAAGCAAGTCTATCAGCACCATTTCCAAGTGTATCCTCACCTCATGTCTCTGTGTCACATTTGATAATTACCACATTTCAAACTTTTCCTTGTTATTATATTTATTATGGTGATTTTTGATCAGTGATTTTTGATGTTACTACTAATCAGTTGATCCTTGAACAACACAGGTTTGAGCTGTGTGAGTCCACCTATTTGTGAATTTTTTAAAGATTAAAACTGTACTGTAAATTTATGTTCCCTTCCTTGTGATTTTATTAATAACATTTTCTTTAATGTATGTTATTGTAAAAATATAGTGTGTAACACATAGAGCACAAACTGAGGGTTAATCAATTGTTTATGTCATCAGTAAGTCTGCTAGTCAACAGTAGTCTATTACCAGTTAATTTTTGGTGGAGTCAAAAGTTATGCATGGGTTTTCAGCTGCACAGGTGGTGGCACCCCTAACACCATGTTGTCCAAGGGACACTGTAATTGTTTTAGAGCATAACCAACAGTGCCCATATAAGGTGGTGACCTTCATCAATGACCCCTGGCCTCTAAGTATTCAAGTGAAAGGAAGAGTGGCTCATTTCACCTAAAATCAAAAGCTAGAAGTGATTAAGTTTAATGAGAAAGTCATGAGGAAAGACAGGCTGAATTCTAGGCCTCATGCACAAAACACTTAGCTAGTTTACAAATGCAGGAAAGGTTCCTAAAAGCAATTAAAGTGCTATCACAGTGAACATATTAATGATAAGCAAAGCAGCCTCTTTGCTGATATGAAGAAAATGTTAGTGATATGGATAGAAGATCAAACCAGTCACAATATTCCCTTAAGCCAAGGCCTAATTAAGAGCAATGCCCTAACTCTCTTCAATTCTGTGAAGGCTGAAAGAGGTGAGGAAGGTGCAGAAGGCAAGTCTAAATGTAGCTGATTTCTCATGAGGAAAGAATCTGTATTCATAACATAAAATTGCAGGATGAAGGAGCAAACCCTGCTTCAAATTATCCAAAAGATCTAGCTAAGATTATTAATGAAAGTGGCTATACTTAATGACATATTTTCAGTATAGACAAAACAATGTTCTCTTGAAAGAAGATGCCAGCTAGAACTTTCATAACTAGAGAGAAGAAGTCAATGCCTGGCTTCAAAGCTTCAACAGATAGGATGACTCTCTTGCTGAGGGCTAATGTAGCTGGTGATTTTAATGACTCATTGACCATTCTAAAAATCTGATAGCTCTCAAGAATTATGCCAAGTCAGGGGGCCTAGGTGACTCTGTTGGTTTAAGCATCTGACTTCAGTTCAGGTCATGATCTGGTTCATGAGTTTGAGCCCCACATCAGGCTCTGTGCTGACAGCTCACAAACTGGAACCTTTTTCTAATTCTGTGTCTCCCTTTCTTTATGCCTCTCTCCAACTCACACACTGTCTCTGTCTTCAAGAAATAAATAAATGTTAAAAAAAAAAAAAGTTTAAGAAAGAATTATGCCAAGTCTACTCTGCCTGTGTTCTATCAATGGAAAATCAAAAC
Source organism: Herpailurus yagouaroundi (assembly GCF_014898765.1). Lineage (NCBI taxonomy): Eukaryota > Metazoa > Chordata > Mammalia > Carnivora > Felidae > Herpailurus > Herpailurus yagouaroundi. The sequence continues at coordinate 16,619 of NW_024420561.1, forward strand.
CTAGATGAGAGCCCTTCTATTTACAACATGGCTGACTATTGTAAGCTCACAGTTAAGAGGAACTGCTTAGAGAAGAGATATTCAAAAATATCTCTTAGAGGGGAGGAGCCAAGATGGCGGAACAGCATGGAAGATTTTTGTGTGTCTCATGTCTATGAAACACAAACAGACCAACACTAAACCATCCTACACACCTAGAAAACTGATTGAAAGATTAACACAACAATCCGCACAACCTGAACCACAGAATTCAGCAGGTATGCAACATGAAGAGCTAAACTTGGGAAGCAAGAAGCCCCAAAAGGTAGGGAACCCTTTTTGTAGGCAGAGAGAGGACAGAGACTGGGCACAGGGGGAGCATATGGGAAAAACTCTCATCCCCAAAAGCAGCTGGAGAGAAAGTGGAAAATTGGAAACAGCCGCAGGGACTAAAGTAAAAAGGGAGAAAGGAGAGGGCTTAAATTCCATGAAGACTGTAAACAAGGGGAGCACAAAGGCTGGCGGTGCTCTGGTGGGAAAGGTGAATCCCCAGGAACAGCATGGGGTCCAGGAGGTTCTCAGCCCACACGGGGAAAAGCGGTTCCACTGCTGGAAGGACATTTGGTAGAGACTGTTGAAGCCACCTGGTCCCAGCAGACCCTGGAAGGCAGCCACATTTGCTGGTGCTGGGGCCAGGTTGTTAAGGGTGAAGACTGGTGCCAGATGTGTGTTGTGATTTTCCATGGTCCCTGAAACGCTGATGCTATACACTGCCTTATGATCTTTTTTGGGGCGAGCTAGCACCTGGTAACAGTCTCGGGCACTGGCAACAGTGGGGTCCAGTGGTGTTCCTGGGTGCAGATGACATTCAGCCATTGCTCATTCGGCCATTGCTCAGTGAGATGCTCCCGCAGAGGGGCAGAATGGGTCAAAGCCACAGTCCTTCAGAAGTAAGGGGACAGGGAAAACAATCACATCTAAGACAAAACTTGGGAGAGAAGTACTGCCTGGGGCCTGGTCATGGAATGTGAAAGAGAGGGGGTGGACGAGAGCTGAAGACAGAGGACAGGTGCGCGATTGCTGATCCAGGAGAACAGACTGGGCAGCTGAGTGGCACCATTTTTCACCACTCCAACGTATGTGCATGTGCACCAACGAGCACTGCAACAATCCACTCCAGTAGGCTAGCAGCACCATCTAGTGGAGAGAGGAGCTGTTACACCAAGCCCTGCCCAACTGGGCCAACTTCACTCTTCAAGAACACAAACCTCACTGCCAGATTAATTTATGGACTATAAAGAGCTACATTGACCTCTAGGGGAAAACGAAGCAATTTCAGTCGTACTTCAAGCTGTTAGCAGCTTCATCCATTCAACTTTTTTCTCTTTTCCTTTTTTTACAATTCTTTTCTTTTTCTTGAATACGGAAAGAGAAAAAACTCATTTTTATTTTAATTTTTATTAAAAATATCTCTCTTTAATTTTTATTACTATATTTTTTACTTTTGTGTAAATTTTTTCAAATTCTACTTTACTTCCATCATTTTATTTTAGTGTACTTCAGTGTACTCACCTTTTCAAATTTTCAAACAATTTCCTTTTCTTTTCTTTTTCTTTTTTCTTTTTCATTTATTTTCTTTTTCTTGAGTGCAAAAAGAGAAAAACTTCATTTTTACTTTCAATTTCTTTTAAAAATATTTTCATTCAATATTTATTACTATATTTTTTGCTTTTATGTAAATTTTTTCAAATTCTATCTTCCTCCCATCATTTTATTTCAGTCTACTACAGTGTATTCACTTTTTCAAATTTTCAAATGATTTCTCTTTTTTGTCCTTTCTTTTCTTTTTTCTTTTCTATCTTTTTTCTCTTTTTGTTTCTTTTATTTTTTCTTAAATACAGAAAATTTTTAAATTCATATTTCTTTTTAATTTTTATTAAAAATATTTTTCTATAATTTTTTCTACTATATTCTCTGCTTTTGTGTATTTTAGTCTACTTTAAATTTATTTATTTTTTTTTTAATTTTTTTTTCAACGTTTATTTATTTTTGGGACAGAGAGAGACAGAGCATGAACGGGGGAGGGGCAGAGAGAGAGGGAGACACAGAATCGGAAACAGGCTCCAGGCTCTGAGCCATCAGCCCAGAGCCCGACGTGGGGCTCGAACTCACGGACCGCGAGATCGTGACCTGGCTGAAGTCGGACGCTTAACCGACTGCGCCACCCAGGCGCCCCGATTTTCGTCTACTTTAGTGTAATCATTTTTTCAAATTCTCAAACAATTTCCTCTTTTTCTCTCCCCCCCTTTTTTTGTTTTGTTTTGTTTTGTTTTGTTTTGTTTTGTTTCTCTAATCTGTCAAACCACTTTCTACACCCAAACCAAAACACACCTAGGATCTAGCATCATCTATTCGATTTGTGTGTGTGTGTTTAATTTTTAATTTTAATTTTTTTAATTTCAATGTTTCTACCCCATTAATTCCTTTTCTCCCTTCAAAATGACAAAACAAAGGATTTCACCCCAAAAGAAAGAGCACGAAGAAATGACAGCCAGGGATTTAACCAACACAGACACAAGCAAGATGTCTGCACCAGAATTTAGAATCACGATAAGAATACTAGCTGGAGTCGAAAATAGACTAGGGGCACTGGGTGGCTTAGTCGGTTAAGCGTCCAACTTCAGCTCAGGTCATGATCTCACGGTCCGTGAGTTCGAGCCCTGCGTTGGGCTCTGTGCTGACCACTCAGAGCCTGGAGCCTGTTTCAGATTCTGTGTCTCCCTCTCTCCCTGTTCATGCTCTGTCTCTCTCTGTCTCAAAAATAAATGTTAAAAAAATTTTTTAAAGAAAATAAAATAGATTAGAATCCCTTTCTTCAGAGATAAAAGAAGTAAAAAATAGCCAGAATGAAGTTAAAAATGCTATATCTGAGCTGCAATCATGGATGGATGCAGCGGCGGCAAGGATGGATGAGGCAGAACAGAGAATCAGCGATACGGAGGACAAACTTATAGAGAATAACGAAGCAGAAACAAAGAGGGAGATTAAGGCAAACAAAAGAGCACGATTTAAGAACTAGAGAAATCAGTGACTTATGAAAAAGGAACAACATCAGAATCATAGGGGTCCCAGAGGAGGAAGAGAGAGAAATAGGGGTAGAAGGTTTATGTGAGCAAATCAGAGTGGAAAAGTTTCCTAACCTGGGGAAAGACACAGACATCAAAATCCAGGAAGCACAGAGGACCCCCATTAGATTCAACAAAACCGACCATCAACAAGGCATATCATAGTCAAATTCGCAAAATACTCAGGTAAGGAGAGAATCATGAAAGAACCAAGGGGAAAAAAGTCCCTAACCTACAAGGGAAGACAGATCAGGTTTGCAGCAGACCTATCCACAGAAACTTGGCAGGCCAGAAAGGAGTGGCAGGATATATTCAGTGTGCTGAATCAGAAAAATATGCAGCCAAGAATTCTTTACCCAGCAAGGCTGTCATTCAAAATAGAAGGAGAGAGAAAAAGTTTCCCAGACAAACAAAAATTAAAGGAGTTTGTGACCATTAAACCAGCCCTGCAAGAAATATTAAGGGGGACTCACTGACAGGAGAAAAGATGAAAAAAATTAATTAATTAATTAATTATATATATATATATTTTATATATATATATATATAATATATATATATATATATTATATATATATATACCAAAAGGAACAAAAGATTAGAAAGGACCAGAGAACACCACCGGAAACTCCAACTCTACAAGCATCATAATGGTAATAAATTCATATCTTTCAGTACTCACTCTAAACATCAGCGGACTCAATGCTCCAATCAAAAGACATAGGGCAACAGAATGGATAAGAAAACAAAACCCATCTATATGTTGTTTACAAGAGACCCACTTTAGACCTAAAGACACCTACAGATTGAAAATAAGGGGATTGAGAACCATGTATCATGCTAATGGTCAACAAAAGAAAGCCAGAGTAGCCATACTTATATCAGACAATCTAGACTTTAAAAATATCTCCTACAAGACAAAACAGATGAACATAAGGGAAGGGAAACAAAATTAATATAAAAACAGGGAGGGGGACAAAACAGAAGAGACTCATAAATATGGAGAACAAACTAGGGTTGCTGGCGGGATTGTGGGAGGGGGGATGAGCTAAATGGGTAAGGGGCATTAAGGAATCTACTCCTGAAATCATTGTTTCACTATATGCTAACTAATTTGGATGTAAATTTTAAAAAATAAAAAACTAAATTACAAAAAAATCTCTTAGAGCTACTTAGAGAAGTAATATTCAAAAGATTACTGTTTTGGGGCAATGCACGTGGTTACCAAGAACTCTGATACCAATGTGCATTAGATTAACCTTGTTTTCATGCCTGCCAACAACATCTTTTCTGCAGCCACTGTGTCAAAGATAATTTCAACTTTCAAGTCTTACTACTTAAGACATAGATTTCTTAAGGCCACAGCTGCACTGCAATAGATTATTCCTCTAATGAACGCGGGCAAGCTAAATTGAAAATCTGTTGAAAAAGATCCATCATTCTAGATTCCAGTAAGAATGTTCATAGGGGCGCCTGGGTGGCTCAGTCGGTTGAGCGCCCGACTTCATCTCAGGTCATGACCTCGTGGTCTGTGAGTACGAGCCCTGCGTCAGGCTCTGTGCTGACAGCTCAGAGCCTAGAGCCTGTTTCCAATTCTGTGTCTGCCCTCTCTCTCTGTGTCCCTCCCCTGCTCCTGCTCTCTCTCTCTCTCTCTCTCTCTCTCTCTCTCTCTCTCTCTCTCT
>NW_024420561.1:21414-34383 GCF_014898765.1 Herpailurus yagouaroundi
CTCTCTCTCTCTCTCTCTCTCTCTCTCTCTCTCTCTCTCTCTCTCTGTCAAAAATAAATAAACATTTAAAAAAAAAGAATGTTCATGATTCATGGCAGAGATCATGAACAGGAGCTGGAAGAAGTTGATTCCAACCCTCATGAATGACTTTATGGGATTTAAGATTTTTTTTTTAACCTTTATTTATTTTTGAGAGACAGACACAGATAGAGCATGAGTGGGGGAAAGACAGAGCGAGAGGGAGACACAGAATCTGAAGCAGGCTCCAGGCTCCCAGCTGTCAGCACAGAGCCTGACTTGGGGCTCAAACTCACAGACCACAAGTTCATGACTTAAGCTGAGGTTGGGCACACAACAGACCAGGCCACCCAGACACTTTGATTTAACACTTTAAGTTTGAAAATTAAGTGCAGATTTGGTGGAAATAGGAATACACTAGAGTTACTAGTGGAGCCCAAAGATGGGAGTGAATTGCCACAATCTCATAACAAAACCTGAACAGATGAAGTGTTACTTCTTAGGGAGGAGCAAAGAAAGTGGTCTCTTATGACTGAATCTGTCCTGGCGAAGATGTTCTGAAGGTTGTTGAAATGACAACAGAGGATTTATAATATTATATAAATATAATTGATAAAGCAGCATCAGGGTTAGAAAGACTCTTTAACTTTGAAAGACTTTCTATGGATAAATGCTATCAAAGAGCATTGTATGCTACAGAGAAAAAAGAAAGGGACAACTGATCCACCAAACTTCATAGTTGTATTATTTTGAGAAATTGCCACAGCCACCCTGATCTTCAGCAACCCCACCCTGATCTGTCAGCAGCCATCAATAGAGAAGCAAGATCATGCACCAGGAAAAATACTATGACTCACTGAAAGTTCAGATGACAGTTAGCATTTTTTAAAAGCTAACATTTTTATTTGTAAAGTTTTTAAAAATATTTATTTATTTTCAGAGACAAAGAGAGAGCAAACAGAGGAGGGGCAAAGGGAGAGAGAGAGAATCTTAAGCAGGGTCCATGCTCAGCACAGAGCCCAAAGTGGGGCTCAATCCCATGACCACGGGATCATGAACTGAGACAAAATTAAGAGTCAGATCCTTAACCAATGGAGTCACCCAGGTGCCCTGAAATAAGATATTTTTTAATTAAGGTATGTACATTATACTTTAGATACAATGCTCTTACATATTTAGTAGAGTACTGTATAATATAAACATAATTTTTATATGCACTGAGAAGCCAAATGAGTTCATCGGTTGATCTGGAACTAAACCTGCAATATCTGCAAACAATGCCTGTATTAGTTAGAGATGAGCTGCTAAAGATCTTACAACGCATATGACAGCCCCCAAACAATGGAACACTAATTTAAATTTTAAATATTGCATATTTCAAGAGGTCTACAATAATTAAGAATTACCTTTATAATTAGAAAAAGTAAAAAAAAAATTTTGTACCTTACTCCATAGGAGAAATATTCTCATAATAATTTGATTTTAAGCCATAAATATAAATACTTTTTCTAACTGACTTTGATGCAATTTGCATTGGAACTTACTCTTAATCTTCATCCAGAAATACAAAAAATTATAAATTGTGACTGTGCTATGTCTGTGTCAGTCTTTTTGTGTGTACTTCATTCCTTCCTGATTCATAACTTCTCATGGCAATTGGTATGTACAAAATCTGCCCTGAGGTTTGATTCTTAAAATGTCTGACTCTTGCTTGCTCTAATTAGCTTTCCAGCACTTTTATCCTTTATAGACTCTGTCTGTTTTTAGAATGACAGCTGCTTTCTAAAACTTAATGACAAATCCATGAATTGGTTTTCAAGTTTTATAGTCAACTGGACAAAGCAAAAAAAAAAAATCTCTGTTTAGAGAAATAAATGAAAATATGATCAAATCTTGACAATGTTTAAATATGCCAACAGAAACATAGCTAACACAATGAGGGACATGGGGGGGGGGGGGGGAAGAGGGCAGGGGGTGGAAAGAACAAAAAGCAGCAGGACTAATCCTCTCAGCTGCTCAGTTGGAGTTCCCTACAAGACAGAGACAGTCAGTACCAAGCCACTGGCTAATGGGGAAAAGTACCAGGTGTGGGGTTATTGCGAAAACATACAAGGAAGGGCTGCCTAAATCTGCAAGAGGAAACTGAAATAAACATTTAAGCACCCGCAAGATGATTAACTTTGTCTTCAACATTTACTTTTTTTAAAGTATGATTGGCTTGTTGTTTTAAGTATCTTTTTTTTTTAAGGCTTCCTTGTCTCTCATTTCTTACTACATGATCCCATTCTCCATGCCCTAGCGTCAGTAGTCTTCTCCCATTCCCTCCTTTCTACATGCTGTTTCTACTGCCTCTTTTCCTGCGTAGGTCCCAGGAAAGTGCTCAAAATTTGAGCATTTTCCCCCAGGAAATCCATCTCTTACCTCCCTACTAGGTCAAATGCAAATTGACAATTTCATGGCACCATCCACCTCTGCTTCCTAGTACCTGCCACAATTGCAATTTTACTTCACATGTGAATATATGATGCATGTTTTTCTCCTCCGTGTGACATGGCTATAGTACAAGTAAGTTCAAATGTGCTGACTAATAAATGAAAAAAGTTTTTTTTATTTTTTTTAATGTTTATTTTTGAGAGGGACAGAGTGTGAGCAGGTGAGGGGCAGAGAGAGAGGGAGACACAGAATCCAAAGCAGGGCCCAGGCTCCGAGCTGTCAGCACAGAGCCTGAGGTGGTGCTCAAACTTATGAAGTGTGAGGTCATGAAAATTGTGAGGCTACCCAAAATATGTAAGTCTTTTGACATAAAGTTCCAAAATTCATGTCCCATTTCCTCCTTCCCAAGACTCTATTCCTAAAATAATAGTCTGCCTTTTCTCCTGCATCATCAGTATCTCCCTTTCAACCGATATTTTACACTGCCTCATTTTCTTGCTCTCCTCCTTGGTAAAATCTTTTAGAAGAGCATCCATACTGGCCTGCAGTTCCTCACCTATCACTTTCAGAGGTCCACTTTGATAATTTGGGGAAATGAATCAAGCCTCTCCTAAAAGGTTTGCTATGAAGATGCAAGGAGTTAATGTACTGAAAGAATGTAACGCAAAGTCTTTCAGACTTTCAGAAAATAAGATAAATAGCAACTACAGTTAGGGTTCATGCAGAGCAGCTCTGGGAGGACCAAGTATGGCTGACTTGTACTTTATCTTCACTGCTTACATTTGGCTTCCTCAGAAGACTGTTTATTTATTTGTTTTACTTTATATGTATGAAAGTGTGTTTGTGTGGCCCCCAAACACCTTGTAGCTGGATAGTGACTTCCAAACTTGCAGTATGTATGGATGTAGGTGAGTGGAATTATATATGTATGTGCGTATATGTGTTTATGTACATGTATATGTACATATATGCAAATATACATTATGTATATATATGTAATCAAGTTGTTAACATATAATAAATAAATTTTATTAATTTATAGTTAAATTAATTGTATTAATATAGTTTGTCATTATTATGTATAGCATTTTGGAATATTCAATGTTTTTCTTGTGGGTGTCTTATCTCAATAAGATTTGATCATGAGAAAAAAGATTTTATTCCTTGACTGGAATACTAACCCCTGATTAACCTAACTTCTTTGGAGACTTGTTTCTCTTCCAGGCCAAACCATCTAGTACCCATGCCTCCTCACCACAGGTGCTATGAATAGTCATGTCCCTATGTGTAGAAGGAGGACTCTGAGGGGGGAGTGGGAGATGAGTGTCATAGTACACCCAGTGACTTTGACAGAAACTATTGACTGTACAGGCCTTTTCACCCACTGCATTCTGTCTTTTGCTGAACACCCAGCTCTTGTCTCCTTGCCGCTATTTTTTTTTCTTATTTCTCTTTCTCCTCAGTTTTTGTTATTATTGCTGTTTGTTTCCATTTCCCCCAATTCCCATTAACCCCAGGCTGACAACATGCATCAGGTGGCAGTTTTCCTATCTTAGCCATTCTCCATGCTGATCTGGCTATAGAATGAGGTGGGCATCTTTCCCAGGCTCTTTCTGAGGACAGAACCAGAGCCTATCTTTGTCTTGGATGAAATTTTCCCAGCCTTTCTGCTATCCCAAAGGGTGAGACTGAGTAATGTCAATTGGTCCCTAGGAGCAACAGTCCATGTTTCCTGTGAGAATCTTCTCAGAGTAGCCAGTGGGCAAAGCCTAGACAACTATTCATGCCATTCAGGTTAACCAATTAAGAAGCATAGCTAGTGACCACTCTAGCTATGAGTGATATGTGATATGAATTAATGAGTTATTTCATGCAAGGGACCTTTAAAGTCTCTCTCTGCCCGTGACCTGCCATACAGGAAGGAGTTCCCACTCTTGGGGATACCCAGGGTAAATTTGTGTCTCTAAGGGTAACTGGCATTCACTTGGTACAATCGGTTGGGAATGCTTGTAAAAAGATAGGCTCCTGACCTTCTGAACCAAAAAGGACTTATCTACCAAGGGATATGGATTTTAACAAGTTTCTTGGGAAACTACTACTTAGAGTACGGGCCACCAACAGCCTTGACCTCAGAAGGAGCTTATTAGAAATGTAAATAAACAGCCTCATCTCAACCTGTGGAATAAGACACTCTGGAGGTGCAGTCGAAAGCTCTTGGAGAATCTGACCCTGCTCCTGTTGGAATGGATTTGGACAATACCTTAAAATGTCCTTGTCAGTACTTAACTGAAATGGTGGACTAGTGTTTATTGAAGGTCTTGATTGTAGTCATTCTATTAACTGATACAGTTCCAACAGTTAGTGAGAACAATTTCTAAGGGTCTCTTTAATGAGCACTTCAGTGTTATATGCAAATCACATGGATTATTTTATTGAGTTCTCAGGACAATCCCATGAGCAATAAATTTGTTAGATTATCCCTAGTATACAGTCAGATGAAGAAAGAGGCAACTTGGCACATAAGTAATTTGCCCACACTCACATAGATAATACATCATGGAGAGCCATGTGAACAAGCCATTTGACTAAAGTCACACTGAGAATGTCTTTATTATGGTCTCTCTATGGATCCTTTCTATTTCAATTGGAACAATCCTCCTCAAATTTCAGTACACATTAGAATTATCTGGAGTGCTTCTTAAAACACAGACTTAAAGGATAGTGATATCACTAAAATTGAGACATATAACATAACGTTGTTCACAAAACAACCAACAATTATTCATGGACAAGACACCACTGAGAGAATCCTAGAATATGCAGGCGAGGCTTAAGTACCTCCCTGCAACCCAGAGACCATGACAGACTGCATTAGAAGGATCAGAGGAATGGCTACATGCTGACCTCATTGTCCCTCCCCCAGGCCAGTACAGCACTGTGAGAAGTCTCACTGAGCCACAGTTCGTCCAGTGAGAAAAGAGAACCCAGGGTGGAAAACAGCCCAAGCCTTCTCCCCACTGCCAGCACTGTGGGTTATTTTTGTGGGAGCCACTATTCTGACCTCATACCATGAATACTGCAGAGTGCTGCTGCTAGGAATCTGACTGTGATAAACAATGGGGAGGAACCCCAACAACCGGCACAGGGATCTTGACAGACTGAGTTCATACCTGCAGTGTCCATGTAATATTCCCAACCTTTGCTCATCTGAAGAATCAAGTTGGAGATGCACTATGATCCAGGAACTCACCAGGGTAGAGGTCTGTGTGACTCAGTTCCTAAAACAGAGTGTTTTTGACCCCAGAGCCAGGTCAACCCTCCACAAACAAGTGATGGGGCATACTGACCCAACCCGACCAGAAAGTTGGGTCAAAAACACTTTGAAGCAGCATAGGCAGCAATACCAAAGAGAAAAGTAGAGCAAGCATTGCTGATCATCTGCAGAGCCAAGCCAGAAACCCCTCTAGCTAGGGAACTGGAAGTTCAGGTCAGCTTGAATCAAGACATAACAAACCTTGCAAGCCTTGCACCCAACTGTCCCTCCCTGTCATGGCAGGGAAACTAACTTTTGAACCCATCCATTGCTGAATACAGTCTTCAGCCCTTCTGACTAGGGCACCAAACCAAAGCACATGGCAAGCTACATCCAACATCTGTACTTATAGTATCACATGAACACATAATACAGCCTAGGAATTTCCCCATCTGCAGACCAATAACACTGTCTCCCATCTGGCCAGGGAATTCAGTGCACAGTCTCGCCTGACTGGGGTCCCCAAACAATAAACCATGAAGGCTTTGGAACATAGAATGCAGCTCTGATGGGATCAGGAAGCTAATTCATGGTCCCAACCACTACTGAATATAATACCACTCCTGGCAAGGTAGAAAGCCTGACCAGAGGATCCAGGCAAGATCAGAGCCCACCATACAGGAAATGTATGCAGTCCTGTCAGCATACAGGACTGTCAGCAGTCCTACCCAACTGATCTCAATGAGCTACACACATCCCCCAACCTCAGAACCCAGGCACTATCCTTGTCCTTGTAGACCTGACAGCAAACCCACAATTCCAAGGTTGTTACCAACTGATACAACCAAAAACCCAAAGTAAGTAGACTGGTGAAGAACAGTGTCTGCCAAAGTGACCTTATAAACTCAGGAAGAGGAGAGTGCTTATGCAAATGTGTAGATATCAATGCAAGAATGAAGAATCATGAAAAATTAGGTAAATATGACACCCACCAAAGGAAACTAATACATCTCCAATAACTGACCCTAAAGAAATGCAGATCAATAAACTGTAAAAGAAATTAGAATAATCCTCATAAAGCAAGAACACAGAAATATATAACTAAACCAAGTTGTGAAAACAATGCATTTAAAAACAATAACTTCAACAAAGAAATAGAAGCCATCAAACAACAGAAATCCTAGAGCTGGAAAAAAAAATTACTAAAGACTTCAGTAGTGAACTTCAGAAGTGAACCTAATGATGCAAAAGAATAAGCCAATGATCTAAGAAACTGGACACTTGAAATTATCCAGAGAAGCAACAACAACAACAAAACCAACAAATAACCATAATCATAGAGTCAAGATTTAAAAAGAATCAAGAAAGCCTAGGGGACTTTTGGGCACCATCAAAAGAAGCAATATCCACATTATAGAAATTCCAGAAGGAGAAGTAAGAAAAAGTGACAGTATATTTAAAGCAATAATGACTGAAAACTTCTCAAATGTGGGGAAAGAAATGGTTCTCCATCTAGATCCTTGAGGCCCAAAGAATCCCAGATAGGTTGAACCCAAATAGGATTACTCTGAGATTCATTATAATTAAACCATCAGAAGTTAAAGACAAAGAATTACAAAAGCAGCAAAAGGAAAGAGACAAGTTCATATAGGGAAGCCCCATAAGACTATCAGTGGACTTCTCAACAGACATTTTTCAGGCCAGGAGTGAGTGGAATAATACATTCAAAATATTGAAAGAAACAAAAACATACCAACCAAGACTTCTATGCCCAGCAAAGCTGTCCCTCAGAAATGAAGCCATGAAAAAGAGTCCTGAACAAACAAAAGTTAAGGGAGTTCATCACCACTACACACCTTACAAGAAATGCAAATGTGAGTTCTTTGAGTCCGAGTGACAGGATACAAATTTACATTACAAAAACATAACAAGGTAGAGTAAAACTCACTGATAATGGTAAATATACAAAGTTAGATCCTACAATATTCTAATGTTAGTGAAAATTCTCTTTAACTCCTGCTCAAAATTTTAAAAAGTGAACATAGTAAAGGAAAAATTCCTACAACAATCTGTTATAACATATAGAATGGAAATATGGAATAATATATATGTATTAAAATCTAAAGTGAATAACCTAAAAGCAAGGGGGAAGAGAAGCAGACTGTAAAAGTAAGAATGCTATCAAACCTAAACTCTTATCAGTTTAAAATAGGGTGTTGTAATTTTCAATTATTTTACATAAGCCTCACCATCATCCCAAGAAAAAACTGATAATTATACAAAAGGACATGATAAATGAGTGAAAGCATAACGATACCAAGACATTGGCACGCACACGCACACACAAACACACACACACACACACACACACACACACACACACACACACACACAAAGACAACAGGATACTAAGCAAGAACTAATGGATCTACAAAGAAGACAAAAACAATTTTTTAAAAGGCTAAATAATAAGTTATCTATCAAAAATTTTATATTTAAATAGATTAAATTCTCCAATCAAAAGACACAGAATGTGAGCTGTAGCAGGAGGCTCACACAAAGAGTCATGACACCTAGGCTTATCTTTCCAGGATGCAATTTTATTCATACTGATACAGGCTCAGTTGAGTTCATACCCAAAGAAGCACTTCTGCATCTGCTCAGTCTAGATCATTATTGTGAAGTGACTATTGGATATCTGCAAGAAATATGTAATGCCTTTGGATGAAACTCATACTGACACTGAACTATAGATGTTTTCACATTCATTTCACAAATAAAGCAGGCCCAACCTTACTTGGCACTTGGTATTTTATTTTGTAATCACTTGATAATCAGAATATGAGATCTCAGAAACTTCTCAATGTAAAGTCTTCAATTCCTTAACGAGCTACATTGTTTTAGTATGTAGACTATCAAAGGTTAATCTTGAGACCTTTCACTTTTTCATGAATTCCCCGGGGCCAGGAGTTGATTTTTACAAATAGACCTCTCTGTACCAGGGAGTATGCAAGTGACTTGGATTTTACTGTATGGTCCTAGAAACAAGAAACAGAAACAAAATGAACAGAAAACATGCAATTTGTGAATCTCTTTCTGAGCCAGAACAAGAAATCTTGTCATCATTTGCTGCTTAATTAGACTCAGAGTCTCCTGGGTCTGATTCCTCCTGATTTTATATTCTCATCTCTAAACCATTTCAGATATGCAGGGAGATATCTAATCCAACTTCACTAATCCAGACCACCAAAACCCTTCAATGACTTCCTAAGACAGCAGGGATGATGATGTCTGAAATTCTCTACTATAACATTTACCCTGATCAATTAACCTACTAGCAGACTCCTTAGCTTGTACTGCTAGACTCAAGATTCTCTTTATCTATTGCTGTTTAGCAAATCACTCCAAAGCTTGAACAGCTTAAACTACAACCATTTATGCTCCTCAGAGACCTAAGTTAGGCAGAGCTCAGCAAGGGATACTGCTTTTGATTTCATGTGGTGACATCTGAGGCAGGTGACAGTAGAGGGCCCCCTTTTAATAAGGCTTACTGACATGAGTGCTAGGTTGGTGCTTACTAACTGATGCCTGGAGCTTGTTTAGGAATCTCGGTTACTTTTCCTGTAGACTTCTCCATGGGGCTGCTTGAGCTTCTTTATAGCATGGAAACTGGATTTCAAGAGAGAGCACCCCAAAATGCAAAGCACACCTCACCAACCTGGTTTTCAAAGTTTGCACATCACCTCTTCTGTCATATTCAATAATCAGGCAGCCCCTGATTGAAGGGAGAGGGACACAGTATTAAAGGAAATCAGTGACACTCTTTGACCACAATGTTAGATTATCACATTGTTAAGGGGCATCTGGGTGGCTCAGTCAGTTGAGTGTCCGGCTTCGGCTCAGGTCATGATGTCACAGTTTGAGGGTTCGATCCCCGCATCGAGCTCTGAGCTGACAGCTTAGATCCTGGAGCCTGCTTCGAATTCTGTGTCTCCCTCTCTCTCTGCTCCTCCCCCATTCATGCTCTGTCTCTCTCTCTCTCTCCTTCAAAAATAAATAAAAACATTTAAAAAATTTTTTTCAAAAGAATATCGCATTGTTAAAATGTCTATGCTACCCAAAGCAATCTACACATTTAATGGAATTTCTATCAAAACACCAACAGCATTTTTCACAGAAGTACAACAATCTTAAGAATTGTATGGAACCACAAAAGACAGCAAATAGCCAAAGCAATCTTGAAAAAGAGAAGCAAAACTGGAGGCATCACAATTCCAGGCTTCAAGTTATATTACAAACTGCAGTCGTCAAGATGATGTGGTACTGGCACAAAAACAGACACAAAGACCAATGGAATAGTACAGGAAACTCAGAAATGAAACGACAACTATGTGGTCAAATAGTCTTCAACAAAGCAGCAAATAATATCCAATGGGAAAAAAGATAGTCTCTTCAACTAACAGTGTTGGGACAACTGGACGGTGACATGCAAAAGAATGAAACTAGAACACTTTCTTACACTACACACAAAAATAAATTCAGAATGGTTGAAAGACCTAAATAGATACAGGAAACCATAAAAGTTGTAGAAGGGAACACAGGCTATCACTCCTTTGGCATCGGCCATAGCAACTTCTTTCTAGATACTGAAGGCAAGGAAAACGCAAAAATAAACTATTGAGACTTCATCAAAATAAGAAGCTTCTGCACAGTGAAGGAAACAACAAAACTGAAAAGCAAGCTATCGAATGGGAAAAGATATTTTCAAATGACAAACATGATAAAGGGCTAGTACCTAAAATATATAAAGAACTTATAAATCGCAACACCCAAAAAATAAATAACCCAATTAAACAATAGACAGAAGACAGGAAAACGTAATTCTCACAGAAGACTTCTAGATGACAAACAGATACATGAAAAATGCCCATCATTGCTCATCATCAGAAAAATACATATCAAAACAACAATGAGATGCCATCTTCCACTTGTCACATGGCTAATGTTAACAACACAAGAATCAGAGAGAGTGGTCCACGTGGTAGAGAAGTAGGTCCCTCATTCCTCAAACACAGCAGTATTGAGGTCAGAAGACTTGTAATTCCAGGAATCTGGGTACAGAGTGACATAAACCTCTCCAGGGGCACAGGGTGAAAACTGACAGGCCATAGGTGTGTGATTGCAAACTGGGAAAGATAAAATGGGCAGCACAGCCATGGAGGCAAGGAGTCCCCTTCTGTGGAGAGAAAAAGGAAGAGAAAGAGAGGCTGTGGAAGTGTAGGGTTGTATTTGGACAAAAGAAAAACCATGGACTGGGGATCAGAAAAAAAAAAAAAAAACAGAGAAAGATCCAATTTCTAACTACAGGGCTTTCTCCAGACTGGGGCCAGCTGCTCTGTTCATGCACCTGGGGAGGCAGAGAGCCAGTCCCCAGGCTCTGTAACTAGCTCAGAGGTGCAGTCTGCAGTCAGAGAAAGCAATCTCCTCCCTTGAGTGCTGTGGGAAGAAGGTATATAGCCATGCTGAGGACAAAAATCTGTGCCTGCTCTGGCCAGCCAGAAGCCCTTTATTGTCAGGGTGGAATGGCACTACCCAAGAAGGCACAAAGAGCAGGATCTTTTAAGACATTGGAGTTAGAATCCAAGCTAAGCACCAGAGAAGCACAGGAGATGTGGAGTGGGACAAACCAACTCCTTCCCCTCCTTCCCACCCTCACGGCCCTGTGAGGACTCAGAGGCCCTTAGAGGGCAGGGTGGAGAGGCACTTCTCCACAACCAGGGCACACAGAGTGAGATCTGTATGTTGAAAACTATAGAAAACCTATGAGGTAAATTGAAAGACACAAAGATATGGATAAACATTCCAACCTTCTGGATTGGAAGAATAAATATTATTAAAATGTTAATACTACCCAAAGCAATCTATACATTCAATGCAATCTCAATCAAAATTGCACCAGCATTTTTCTCCAAGCTAGAACAAACAGTGCTAAAATTTGTATGGAACCACAAAAGACCCAAAATAGCCAAAGTAATTTTGAAGAAGACTAAAGCAGGAGGCATCAAAATCCCAGACTTTAGCCTCTACTACAAAGTTGTAATCATCAAGACAGTATGGTATTGGCACAAAACGGACCATAGGCCAATGAAATATAATAGAGAACCCAGAATTGGTCCCACAATGTATGGCCAACTAATATTTGACAAAGCTTGAAAGATCATCCGATGGAAAAAAAGACAGTGTCGGGGCACCTGCGTGGCTCAGTCAGTTGAGCGTCCGACTTCAGCTCAGGTCACGATCTCACGGTCCGTGAGTTCGAGCCCCGCGTCAGGCTCTGGGCTGAGGGCTCAGAGCCTGGAGCCTGCTTCCGATTCTGTGTCTCCCTCTCTCTCTGCCCCTCCCCTGTACATTCTCTGTCTCTCTCTGTCTCAAAAATAAATAAATGTTAAAAAAAATTTAAAAAAAAAAAAGACAGTGTCTAGCAAATGGTGCTGGAAGAACTGGACAGCAACATGCAGAAGAATGAAACTAGACCGCTTTCTTACCCCATACACAAAAATAGACTCAAAATAGATGAAAGACCTAAATATAAGACAGGAAACCATCAAAACCCTACAGGAGAAAGCAGACAAGAAGCTCTTTGAGCTCAGCTGCAGCAATTTCTTGCTTGACATGTCTCCAAAGCAAGGGAATTAAAGCAAAAATGAACTACTGGGACCTTATCAAGATAAAAAGCTTCACTGCAAAGGAAACAATCTACAAAACTAAAAAGAAATTGATGAAATGGGAAAAGACATTTGCAAATGACATATTGGATAAAGGGTTAGTATCCAAAGTCTATAAAGAACTTACCAAACTTAACACCCAAAAAACAATCCAGTGAAGAAATGGGCAAAAGACATAAATACACACTTCTCCAAAGAAGACATCATACATACATACATACATACATACATACATACATACATACATACATACACACACACACACACCACATCTTGTATATACATTCAGGAGCCAGTGGACATTTGGACTCTTACCATAATTTGGCTATTGTTGAAAGTGCTGCTATAAACATTGGGGTACATGTTCCCCTATGAATCAGCACTCCTGTTTCCTTTGGGTAAATTCCTAGTAGCACTATTGCTGGGTATAAGGTAGTTCTATTTTTAATATGTTATATTATATATTATATTATATTATATTATATTATATTATATTATATTATATTATATTATATTATATTATATTATATTATATTATAT